>NC_081415.1:622284560-622564560 GCF_030272615.1 Cryptomeria japonica
TTGGTTTCTATTTTTTTAAGAGAAAGAAACAACTAAATAATTATATACCTAATTGTGAACCAGGTGCATGTATGGTTGATCAACCCTCTACATGGATGACAAAAGATATCCTCCTCAATTGGTTGCACCATTTTGCTGGTTCTATACCTAGGGGTGTCTCACCCACTAATAAACACCTCCTAATATTTGATGGCCATGTCAACCATGTTTCCTTCTCAACAATTCAAGAAGCAAGTTCACTAGGCATTGACCTACTAACCCTACCAACCTACACATCTCACAAGTTTTAGCCAATAGGTGTTAGCATATTTGCTACATTCAAAACATAATTTAAGAAGGAAAGAATAGCTTGTACAACTAAGTTTCCTAATCTAGAGATTAAAAGGGTGGAGTTGGAAACACTTGGTAGTGTTGCATTTTAAAAAGAACTAATTATTGACAATATAAAAAGCAATTTTTAAAAGGATAGGTATTTAACCCCTTAATCCAAATGCATTAATGGAGGATTTGTGACCAAGTGATGCATTCCAGTTTGTAGCACTTGAGGAATCTGTAGCTACCAAAATTATTCTTATCCTACTAAGTAATGCTCTGCCACAATCAGAGGCTAAAGGTATACCACAATTAGAGGACTAAGTGAGACCACTTAGCTAAATGTACAACAAAGATAGGTCATTGGTAGAAGATATCTATGGTATAATAGAAACACTTATACTTGCACTTGTTTTTTCATACCAAAATACTCCAATGGGGATACCTAATTCGGTACACCAGCATGATACAATTAGAAAATTATCTTTGGCAAACTAGCATAATGATGTAGAAATTTCACTATCTCTACCTGGTGCACAAGAGAATTCATCTAAGTTGTTGGAGGGGGCTACAAATCTTGGTATTGATGTGAGTGTGGATAAGGACCAGATTCTACCAATGCCTTCTCCACCAACTAGCATAGGCCAAACTGCCTTAGTGCATTTCTATGTTGATTGTAAAGAATGTGAAGATGATGAATTGGGAGGACATGAGGATGTTGTTGATACTGCTTATGAGGTGCAAGGTCAAAGTTAGCAAAATTGTAATGACCCTTAGAGGATGAAATTGTTCACACATCTCCCTCTTGAAATTACCTATTCATCTTGTGAATTATAAATCGAAGCATCAACTTGACTGTAGGATTTGGTTGAGAAAACAATTGCTCACTACAAATGACTATATGAAACTGCTAATAGGGAAAAATGATTGGAGGAAGGAAATTCAAGAGTTGAAAGAGAGGAAGAAAGAATAGTTGGAACAATCTAAGCTTGAAAGAATTGTGACAAGGGAGCTAAATTAGTAAATTAAAATAGAAAAAAACATTTAATGACAAGAAGTTGTAGAACTAAAAGAGAAACAAAAGAAAGACAATGAACAGAATAGGGAGCAATAGGCTACTCCTAAAAGAGAGAAAGAATTAGAAAGGGCTAGAAAACAAAAAGAAAGAAAAAATGAATCTAGGGAATCCTTTCAATCCCTTATAGAAATAAAATACAATTTTCAAGGACCTTATTTCTATTTAATGTCCTCAATATTTTTCACTAGTGGTGGAGAATCCTATTTCCCAAACCCAATCAACTTGTACTCCTACAAATTCTAAGATAACAAACATGGATGAGTGGTTGGATGTAAAATGTTCAGAGATGAACAATGCATCAATGTAAACAAATTCAATTCATGTGGATTCTCTTTTCTAGTTTGGTTTACATAATATGGATGTTAGAATGCAAGGTATGAACATATTTTTGTGGAGACATATGTAACTATGACGTTAACACAACATGGTGGAATGCACACCATTTTTTATTTTTCAGATTTTTGAAGTTTTTTTGTTTACATCAAAGGTATTTTGCTATGTAAACTAAATTTGTTTCATTTTGTGAGTTATTGATCTAATTTTTTGAGAACTAATTGTGTTCCTATCATTGTATTTAGGATTATGTATGATATAATGTGGGATAATTATGTAGATTTATGCTATTAAGTTTTTAAAACAATCCTTGCCAAGGTGTCTCTAGATGGTTATAGTTTGTAAATACATTCATTGAGTATGGAGGAGTCCATAGGCTGTAATAATTAGTTATTGTAATGTTGGAAAATAGGGTTCACTAGTAAACTAGGAAGCTTAGGCCTATTTTCACTTTGATTACATTTGGAAGGAGAATAATTCACTAGGCTCAAGATGGCTCAAGCACAAAGTGGATGTCATGGTCCTTCGTTGTTGAGTTGAAAGTGACTATGCAAATTGTAAGGAAGAATGAATGAATTAGGAGAAAGTAAGATAAAATGATAGTTTTCTTCATGTACATGAAGACAATAGGCTCAAAACCCAATTTTGAAAAAGTATGTAGAAGTATAGACTATAACTAACCTACAATCCAAATTTGAGGCAAAAGTGGAAGGACTCAGTCACCCAACTCGCCCCACTCCTAGGATTCAATTGCTCAAGGCACCTCGCTCTCGTCAATTTTTGCTCCAACAAATTGTAGAATGTGCATCTTTGTCTGATGATTTTGCACCTCTTTTTGTAGCCTTGTCACATGTTATTGCAGACAGATAAAAGAGGAAATTGTTGGGGAGATAAGGCTTTTCCTAATTCAAATCTTGGCTTTGGTATTAAGCTTAAAGTTGAATTGAATTGGAATTAAAATTGAAAATGTGCTATTAGGTAGCAGAGGATAGAACTGAAATTGAAATGTTTATACCTTCATAAGCCTTCTTTGTGTTGAAGTTCTCATGAAGATTCTTGATGTTGACTTGTAGTTGAATTAGAAAGAGAAGATCATGGAGGCCATCACAAATATATAGATCTGCCACAAACTCCTCGTCTTCAATTCCTTGATGCTTGATCTCTTGCTCTTGAAAATTTGGTACAATATTGTTGTCCTTGTAGCTGGTAGATGATAGATGTATATCAAAATGAGGGATGAAATATTTCTTATATACCTCTCCCAAGAATTTTTGGGTGCAAAACATGGAGCAAGCTAACACGAGAAATGATTTCCCACTAAAACAAGTTGACCATTGTGTGATTTCAATTTGGGGTCAAACTAAGGCGAGCAGGGCACCCTAGGTGTCATGCTCCCTCCAAAGAAAGACCAAATTGGGACCTAAGGTCCTAAATGGAGCAAGGAAATCAGAAACATATACTAAGTTGAGTTGGGTCAAGCGTACCAAGAATTGAAGTCTAGGAATGCTAAAATAGGACCTAGATAAGCATGATATTACACAAGAGTGCAAATTTGCAACACTAGATATATCCCCCACTTTAGTGGGAGAATGAATCTACATTCATACTCATGGTAAAGGAGATTGATACATAATAAACTTTCATCAAGTTCATAGAGACAAGGATCACCAAGCCCCCAAGTGACTTAGGACCTTATCAATCTAAAACCAAGATAAAAGGAGAAACATGTGAAGAGAGAGAGAGAGAGAGAGAGAGAGAGAGAGAGAGAGAGAGAGAGAGAGACCATGCTAGCCTTGTAAGGTTAAAACTTACTATGAGTTGTAAAGAAAATGGTGCAAAGCAAAACTGAAATAGTCTAGCAAGTTGTGTTATGCTAGTCACTTCACCTTAAAGATAACCAAGGAAATCATTGTATCCTAGGAAATCCACCAAAGAAACAATGCAAAGGATGACCAAAGAAAGCATTGTATCTAAGGAAATCCGCTAAAGAAAGATTACAAAGCAAAAGGCACAGTTTGCTAAGTAACCTAGAACAAAAAGACTACAAAAATTAGATCAATGGTGTGTGCATAAATTGTAATGAAGAGCGGAATATATGCCCCCAAGTTAAAGTGATTGCATATGCCTTACTGGGAGAAATTGCTTTAAGGTAGCATACATGCATCCAAAATACAAGCACGTTTCCACTATGGTATGCCCCTAGACAAGGACAAAACCAAGGGAAATAGATCATATGACAAAGAAAGAGCACATAAGGGATCTACTAACTCAAGGGTCAGTATGTGCATGTGATAATTCATGTATATCCAGCATAAATTTGCATTAAATTGACCTCATCCCCCATATTTAGAAGAACTACAAGCACAATGGAAGAAGAGAACATGGGATGATAAAAAAATGTCTCTTTGGGTCAACATGGAAGAAACCAAAGAGATCTCAACACCTTTTATCATCCTCAAGTAGACAACATGAGGAAAAAAAAACAAATGCATGAAAAATAGAGGAATTGAGATACAAATAGGAGAATGTCATAATGGATTCAATCTCTTTATTATCTTACACCAATGGAGTAAAAAGAATCCTTCAAAGAGGAGCTAACATAACACAAAGACATATCAAGAAACGCATCGCATGGTTCAAGCACATTACGAACAAGAAAATACAAAAGAAGAGGATCTACAACATGAATGAAGCTAGTCAAGCAAATCATTCACCTCCCAATCTTGCTTAACACCATTTAGGGAAGGTGAACAAGATGTAAGAGGAGCAATATCAAGTACAATAGATGGAGCTACTACAAGTTCCAAACAAGGACCATGCTCTAATGATGTGCCACTTATATTGTCACTAGGATCTAGGGTTAATGCTTTGGAAAATCTTGAACTCATGATTGATTTCAATAACATCATACATATTATCAGAATCAATAGAATTATTTATATTATTTGCATTAACATTGTTAGTATCAGAAACATTATCATCCATATCATCATCTAGATTAATCACAATAGGATCTTTAATGTGAAAAGAACAATTATCATGATTAGAAACCTTAATCTTCTTAAGATTTTCTTCCTCCCTTAGGATAGTTATGGTTTGGTAAAATGGGATCAAAGGGTTGGTAGGTGTCTTATGGGGGGAATTGGTTTGGGAAGAAAGTTCAAGAGCCTTAGCATGGCATCTTCGACATTGATCACAACAACTGTAGTTTCATTTGGTTTGGTTTGAAATTTGAGAAAGTTTGGGATCAACCAAAATAAACTCCTTTTATTCCTTTATAGAAGGACTAACAAAAGGAACCTCACTAGGTACAGAAGTAGAGGATATTGGACATTTGTGTGAAATAGGAGGTGGACCTAAAGAATAAATTGAAGGAATGGAAGGTGTAGGAAGGAGTCAAGGTCTAGGATGAGGAGGTGAAACATCCTTAGACTTTCTCAATTTGGAAATAATTTCATGTTTGTATTTTTGGTAAGATAAAAAGAAAATGTCTTGACAAGGATGCCATGGTTTTGGTGTTTGAATCCAAAAGAAGGAAAGTTCAAAGTTTCCATGACTCGCCATAGGCCTATAGAGACTATGATTGATCATGATAATTTATCCATTATAAGGGAACTTCAAACACTTATGGATAGGAGAGGAAATATCTTTCATGGAAGTAATCCAAGGAAGTCCTAGTCTTTGAATTGGTCAGAGGTTGGGATAATGGCAAAGATAACATCTAAGCACTTTTTACTAACTTTAGCAAGAATGGTAATGGAACCATGGGTAGGACAAGTAAAACCATTATAAATATTAATCAACGCATCAAAGTTTTCATAAGAGTCTTGATGAAAAGAGATGTTCTTCAGTTATAACATTCACCATACACATAGGATCGACAAGCACACCCTAAGAAAAAATTTCATTAATATTTGCTGCAATGTAAAGGCACTAATACATTTGCCCTAAATTCTGATAGTGGTTTCCGATGGAGAAGGTATATTGTGAACACATTTAATTTTTTTTTTAAAATTGCCCGCATTCATAAGATTTTCAACGATAATTCAATATATGTTTGTGGCAGAGAAGGAATTGGCAATGACATTTGTGTTTTTTTACAAAAAGTGCCAGCGTTTGTCGAAATTACGATGATAGCGAATATTACTTAAAAAAAATGACCAAGACTTTTCAAATCATTTTTGTGGCCTCTTCCCATTCTCTCGTTGTCGCCCCAGCAACATATTCCATCCCATAGTTCCACCTTTGTTTGCTAGAATCCCCCAGCGTTGCCTCTACCACTACTCATTGCTTGTTCCTAGTCATAGTTGTTTAGGCGGGAACCACTGGTCAAGCAGTTAACTTGCCCGTAGAAGGAACTCAAACAAGGATTGAAGGCCCCCCACTTCGTGTTCATGGTGTGGTTGACTATCTATACAATATACAATATAGTGACAAACCCCAGCCACAACCGATTTTTTCTGGGTAGAGGAAGCAACATAATATATCAATAAGCTAGTCGTTGAAGCATTGTTGGGGGTAATTTCCGAGTCCAAACCCAACATTCGTGGCCCCCCTACCCCTAAGTGGTGGGCATTAGCATTTACCAATAGCGATCATCTGACATTTACCAATAGTGATCATCCAAGTGTCGAAGAGGACCCGCAGGGAGAGGTACAGTTTTTTCTGATCTTAACACTTATTGTTTTCATGACATTTGAGTGAAGTAGACCACAGCTGCAATTGTTATGGAACCTGGGAAGCTACTTGAAATTTCACATTGATCAACCTTGTGAGTAAGCCACGGCTCCATTGGGTTTTTCGTAACAATTTCAGCACCATCCATGATTAGTCCATCATCTTTCATGATTAACAATAGCAAACTTATCCAATGTCGCATAAAACCATGCAATGAAACTTAAGACATAACTTATTATTCTTCTATATTTTATTTTTTAACCAAGATTATCATATTTCAGCTTGTGTGATAAGTTTTGGCATGGGAATCAACTAATAGACAAAATAGATATTTATCATCAACCTCCTTTTTTTCACCAAAGGGATAAAAATTAATTAAACACAATGAGAATTACAGAGAAAGAAAGTAGATGCATAACCTAATCTAATCTCCATTTGCATAACCTAAGAAGGTAGATACAACTAAATAATCTTGAAAGAATTGCATATGAAGGGCACTATTAGAAAATAACTTATGTAACGTGCTAGTATATGTAGCTACTACTAATTATTGCATAGAAATTGATACATGTGTTAGAATGTGTTGAAATTGTAGTGAGCTCGAATACCTATCTATTGTATTTTAATGTTGTCAATGACAATTAAAATACACATGTATTATCTATTATGTAAATCGAACTTAGGGTTGGGCCCAAATACATGTAACTTGTAATTATGTCTTGCTTGGGAAAGACCTATATATAATGTAACTTGTGGATAGGATAGGCCCTATAAATGTAACTTGTAATTTGGTCTGACCCTAATTGGGTGATGTAACTTGTGGTCCTATATTGAATGTAACTTGTAATTTGGTCTGAATGTAAATAAGGATAAATATTCAAAAAGTATAATAATTACACTAATACATATATCACTCTCATGCCTTCCTTAATTTGATATAAGGTCCCTCTATCCTGTTAATGCATGATAGCCTCAGTAAGATAAATGATTGAATGAGAGATAAATGAAGTCTCTCATTCAATCATCTATCCTATCGATAAACTATGATGGAGACTTCAAGCTATTGTTCCTTCATTTGATTGATGATCATTCTTAAATTTGTATATATTCAACCATACTTGCAAAGTTAGATCAATGCTTAACTACCGATAATCATCGGTTGTAAATCTCATCGCAAAGAATACTGATTGGTATCGGTTTACATTAAAACCAATGCACTCTGATTAATATCGGTTAACATATTAACTATGAAAACTGATTGTTATCAGGCTTAACCAATGCACTCTGATTAATATTTGTTAATATATTAACTATCAACATTGATTGTTATCGGGCTTAACTAATATATACTGATTAGTATTGATTGTCTTGCATATGATAGACACATCAATTAAGTATCAGGTGGTTTGTTAAGTGATATACACCGATTTAGGTTTCTATCCTCCTCCTTTGTTGACATCCCCTCCCCCATTGTCTAATATATCTATGACTTTTCCAACAACTTTAAATATCACAACAATAGATAATTTTGTATGAGTTTTTTAAAGCCAACTTTATTACTCTCCCCTTGAAAAATTGAAGAAAAAACCATAAACAACATTAGGACAATCCTTTTTTCAAGCATCATCAACTATTCCACTAATGAATGTCATGATTTGGAGATTAAAATTCAACAACTTATTGTAGTTCTAGTAACATTTAAATAATAGGTAACAATGAGTTATACACTCATCATATCCCTTCTAAATGACATTTATAACCTATTATGTTTTTATCTTGCTATATGACATCGGTAGCTTAATTACCTATTAGGGGCTCATTGTCATTCATGGTACTACGATTTCATGTGCAATCATACTTGGGAGGCAATGTAATAGCCTAGTTCTTCTTGTCTCTACATTGTGGATCAAGAATAATAGTTGTCAATTGTTCCTCTTTTTTAAGGATCCACTTTACCTTTGTTGATTTTTATCTTTTATAACTTGATATCCTTTCTTGCATAGAATTGTCCTAAATCCAAATTCTCTCCTTGCATGGACGTGTGTGTGCCTTGATTAGGACCTCTTTCATTGTTTTGTAGGCAAATAAACAAAGACATTGACCTCTCCTCTCCACTTATACACAAAATGGCTAATTGAAACCAATTCATATACACAAAATGTCTCCTTGCACTGATCAAGCCTAAAAAATGTGACACCCTTGTTCAACAAGGGTTGATACTCTACAACACGATGCCTATCATTCATGAGCTCAAGGTGGTTGTTTTCATGCTCAATAAAAATATGATCAAAACTTTTTGCAATTTCACCACCATCATAATATCATTTTGCTATTGTTAACATCATACATCCTCATGCTACGCTGGCAATTCATCGGGCTCTTCAATTTATTCACTCTTTATATGTTAGTGACTACCTTTAACTTATGAACCTTCAAATAAATCATCATAATAACCCCTTCACTATCTTGTGTTGAATGAAAATCCTTCAACTGGACTGCATTGTGTAAGAATTTGGTGTGGATCTTTCATTCTTTCCTTGATTTGCCATTTTTTATTGTTCCACCCTACAATTTTATATTTAAGGTATGTAAAATAGTTGCTCTATAGATTTTTTTTATCTCTCTGCATTCTTTTGGTTGCCTTCATTTAAATTATGTAATGTTTCCATAATATCTCTTTTACAACTATCTCTTCCTTTCTTTTGCAATTAAGAGATCACTTGAATTGTAGATAGACCCCTTCAAATGATAGGGTAGGCTTCCTTTTATACCTAATATATGTCTTGAAAGCATTTTATCTTGATGGCACTAAATTAATGTACTTTCTCTTCTATCTGGTATTGGTGGAGTAGAGTTTGCATTCATAGACCTAGGATACATATTTCCGATACAACACAAGTTAAATGTATCCCAAGTCGATGCAAACCAACCTCTATTCTAAAGATCACCAAAAAATAGAGAAAAAACTTTAATTTAATGCCATTAGGATAAAAGGCTTTCAAGACAGATAAAATTTGAGTTTGATTGTCATCATTTACTTTGCCAAATTCTTTACATGTAACTCCTGAATCAATTTCCTACACACCAAAAGATGAAAAATAGGTTTGTTGATGGGGGATTTCCTAGGTCAAACCTCGGGTTGTGAATTAACCTTGAAGTATAATGTTTTCCTTTTGAGGGAAAGGATATATCTAATCTAAAAATGCTTAAAATTGAACATGATACCTTGATGAATCTTTCTTGAATCCTCACACAAGGTCTTAGGATGTCATGCAGACTATTGATCATGAATGTTGTGCTTTAACTTGTGATTCAGAGGAAGGGTGCAATAAATGAACCTTTAATATTTATAAGGGAAATACAAAGTCCAACCCTAGGCCTATTAGCACCCAAATGGCTCAAATAGGTCAAATGCAAACCAAAACTTTTTCAAATGATTCCAAAGGTATGGAATGTTTTTACTACCTCAAAATAAGTTGTCTTAATTTGTTTTGTGGTTCCAAGAACTTGTTTAAGTGCAAAGCCCTCTTTTTAGCCTTCTAGGCGTAGTTGCCTAATTATCCCTCCAACGAGGAAAATGAATTGTTTTCTCTCAACTTTCCTAAACAACTAAATTTTTATTTTGGATATTCAGACACCCATTTGTCTTCTCTTCAACATACTAGAATATTGCATATGGTTTCTTGGGAAAGTATATGCTGTCTTGTAACTATGCATTGTTTTTGGACTCCAAAAATGACAATTTTACAAAGGAAGTATATAATGTTTTAACTCCCTAACTCCTAGACTCTCAAAAGTCATCCAATATGATTCAAAACTAAGGAAAATGCAATTATTTACAAGGTTTAACCTCTGAGATGCAAAATCCCTTATTTAGCCTCTCACAAACCCTTAAAAGTAGGGTTTCTCATATACCCCTCTTCCAAACATTATACCATCCAAATGATGATGGATTAACCTTTAATTTGAAATGTATAAACACTTTCAATCATAAAATGTGCCCCTCCTTAAGGCGGATTTGCTACTGTTGCTCCTTAGCAAGCAATTTCTCCACTCTTATATTCGTTGTTTTGTTGATCACCCCAGTTCTCCACCCAATCTGCACATCAACCTGTTAGTAAATTATTGTACATGTTAGAGGAGTTTCATCCCATGAATATTATGCCTTTTACATTCATGGGATGACCATTCTCATTGTAAATCAACCAAATCAAATGCCAAATTGCACAAATATGTTAGAACAGTCAATGCAACTAGTCTAAAGTTTGAGACAAATGGAATACTAGTGCATCTTCCCTGCAAATAAGATGTTCAAGGTCTCTTCAATGCATTAGGAATTTTAATACACACTCAAGACAAAGTTACCATAAGCCAAAACACCAAAAAAAATCAAGAAAACAAAAATTTGATGTTATTGCTTGTCCGAGTCCGTACACCAACATTCTCTGCCGTACAAATAATTACATCAACCATTTGATCAAAAACTCTTAATTGCTGACATACAAGGTCATGAAATGATTTATTGAACTTGCCTAAACTCTTCTAGACTCCCTAAGCCATAAATTCATATTACATCTTTTTGTTGGTCCTAAGGTCCTTACCAGGCCCTTTAGGACAAATTACAAACTTATTACAAATTTCATCATTAAAGGCCATAATGGACCTTAAGACATAATAATTGATTATCTCTTCACTCCTAAGAGCTTCAAAAGTCTTTAATGGCTTCATTGAGTCCTTTGGTCTTCCAAATGCATCTGCACCAACTTGAATTCTCCTTCAATGCTTGATGAATGTTTGATTGCTTGTTCACTTGGAATTGAATTGATTTTAAAATTAAGAGATCACTTGAGTTGTAGGTAGACCCCTTCAAATGATAGGGTAGGCTTCCTTTTATACCTAATATATGTCTTGAAAGAATTTTATCCCAATGGCATTAAATTAAAGTACTTTCTCTTCTATCTAGTATTGATGGAGTAGAGGTTGCATTGCATCGACCTATGATACATATTTCCGCAGATACAACACAAGTTAAATATATCCCAGGTCAATGCAAAGCAACCTCTGCTCTAGAGATCACTAGAAAATAGAGAAAAAACTTTAATTTAATGTCACCAGGATAAAAGGCTTTCAAGATAGATAAAATTTGAGTTTGATTGTCATCATTTACTTTGCCAAATTTTTCACATGTAATTCCTGAATCAATTTCCTACACACAAAATGACGAAAATAGATTTGTTGATGGGGGCTTTCCTAGGTCAAATAGGTTTGAATATACCTTGAAGTGTGCAATATGGAAGGTTTGTATTCTTAATCTCCTGCCCATTTATCAATTTAAAAGATGACATCTTTATTAAATATCTCCTCTATTTTTGGAGGTAGACATCTTTAGGGAAAGATCTCTTCCTCCCTCTTTAAAATAATCCCTTTAGATCTAATCTAAAAATGCTTAAAATTTAACATGATACCTTGATTAATCTTTCTTGAATCCTCACACAAGGTTTTAGGATGTCATGTAGACTGTTGCTCATGAATGTTGTGCTTTAACTTGAATTCTCCTTCAATGCTTGATGAATGCTTGATTGCTTGTTCACTTGGAATTTAATTGATTTTATAGTTAAGAGATCACTTGAATTGTAGGTATACCCCTTCAAATGACAAGGTAGGCTTCCTTTTATACCTAATCATACATAAAGTGTTTGAATTTTTTCTCACACAAGAGGCAAGAAATGAGGGGTCATATTTTGGGTCCCAATCACGAGTCTTGTCAATTTAGGATGTGACATGGTAAAGTGGGCATCAATGTCTCAAGATCATATGGAACTTAAGTGATTGTCTCCCTTGCATATGATTTATTTGGTTGATAAAATTCACCATTCTACTCACAAGAATTTTATTAAGTCTCAAATATAGGGAAACGGAAGGCTTCAAATAGAAAACTTGTACATGCAACTAAATCCATTGACTAATCAGAAGAACAAATTTAAGAAAAGGTTCGATCATCTGAGAGATGTTGTAGACTTGCAACTCACCAGCTACTTAGGTTTTACAGGTAAGAATTTTTTTTGTTTTGGTTATGGTTGTGTTGTTTGTAGGGAGACATTTACAAATTTATATCTATTTTCACTATTTTAATGGTTTATGGGTTTGTAATGGTAATTTAATGTTATTTCATATTTTTGTATATATTCTCTATAATAGCCTATTATATTGATTTATTCTATTATGGCTAATTGTGTGGGTTAGACGGCTTTGCCATCGGTGCATGAAAGCATTGCAGGAATTCTACTTTTAAAAATTACATGAAACATTTTTAATTTATTTTATTTAGTGTTATTTGAAAAAAAGTTTATCAATGATGTTTCCTTTCTCCAAGAATTGTCTAGGATCTTTTCATCAGATAATATGTAACATCCAATGACTAAATATTTTCTTTACAAATGCTTAATTAATTTAATTATCATCTAAGCATGAATTAAAATTTATATATGTACAGAAGCAGAACATACAAGTTGAAGACTCATGTGCAAGTAAATTTTGTAAAAGAAAGCAAGCAGGCATTATCTTGAATGACATAGAAACAAGCTCATCAGCTGGCTAGAAGAGAGAAATTGGAGAAAAGAAGAGGAAAGTGTTAAAGGGTGATAAATACATAGAGAGTATGCAATACAAACAAACAATGTCTGGAGTGTGTGATGTGACATCTCTAATTTATGTCCGGAGGGACTAACTAGTTTTGGAGTTCCTACGAAACCTATTGGGCCACACATGGAGGAAATCAATGTGTTCATGCAAGGAGAACCTTTTTTCTATTATGAGAATGATGCTTTTGCACCCGAAGGATATTTGGAAGGCAATATCCAAAAATTTCTATATTGTGGAACCAGAGTTGGCAGACTCAAAGTGATTTTTAGTTTTCAGAAGACCAAGAGGTTATGTCCACAATCTCCTAATAGAAGGGAGATTTCAAGAATCACCTCTCCCCCCCATGACTATTTAGGAAGCACTTCCTTAGACAAAGGACTATTGGCCTACATGGTATCAAAGAAAAAAATTGAAGCATAGACTCTAGATGATGTGCTTGTGTCTTGCATGTTCTTCTTTCGTATAGATATAAATTTTAATTCACGCTCAGATGATAATTAAATAAAATAAGCATTTGTAAAGAAAAGATTTAGTCATTGGATGTTACATATTATCTAATGGAAAGATCCTAGACAATTCTTGGAGAAAGGAAACATCATTGATAATCTTTTTTTGCAAATAACACTTAATCAAATAAATAATAAAATTTTTATGCAATTTTTAAAAGTAGAACTCATTCAATGCTTTCATGCATCGAGGGAAAAGCCGTTTGACCCACATCATCTCTCACCGTCAGAATTCTGACGACAACTAAAGAAACATCCGACAAGGATGTTGTATATCCAACGTCACTTCCATGTCGGATAGTCGTCAAGGAGAAAACATAGCATCCATTAGAATTCTGATGATAATCCACCAAAATTTGTGGTTAGGAGAGTAAATATAGCCACCATCGGAGTAGTTCATAACATCATCGGACAACCGACGCAAATGGCATCATTGAGAAGACTGACGGTGAGTTTTTGATGGTAAAATTGGTCGAAAGTCCAACATGGTGTCATTGGAATGCCGACAATTAGTCGTCGAAAATTAGGCCTGAATGTACTAGTGAGGGGTCCATCAGTTTCCTTAATAGCCTCCTTAGGATCAAAGGTAATGCAAGGTTCAGGCTTAGGTTTGGGTTTTAGTTTGGTTTGATCAATAAGGTTAACAATATTGTTGGCCTCACCACAATAATTATCAAGGTTTGTGGTGGTAGGGTTGTTAGGTGCCTACCATGTAGGATGCCACCTTACCAAGAGGTCCCACAAAGTGAATGACAACTTAGGATAAATCAATTAGGCAAAAATTAATTAAATAATTCAACATGTTAGAACTCTAAGGTTGAGACACCTTGTTCCCAATAAATTCAACATATAAAGTGGCCCCTAAGAATGTTAACTCCTAGTGATGCACATCCATATAGGTTCCCCTAGGTGCACCACACACATAATGATTAAATATAACATTATAAACATTATGCAAGGTGTACAACACCTAATTCCTAACAAATTGTTTCCTCTTTCATCCAATGATTAAAACTTCACCATGAAAGAATTTTATCATTATTCCTCATAGTTATTATTGACCACTTTTGTATTTGGGTTGTTTCCATATTGACTATTTTAAGCCAACCCATGTAGTACACTTGATCCACATACAAACAATTCATTTAAATCCATTACTAGGATTATTTTTCTTTAAGGGTTGTTATTCTTGAATGTTCACCCTTATTTTGTGACCCCATCAATTGCACCTATTGTTCAACCCAATTTCTATTTTTACCTCTAGACCTTTTCAAACACAAGATAAACAAAAAGAAAAAATTCTAAGACCTATCCTAAACTCCACTATATCATAACCAGAATATTTTCAATCCCACTTTGTAGTCTATATTCAGATCCACTTCTCAAACTATTTCACATCATTCTTTTCATCTTATTTTGTGCCCCATGTCCTAGCCTATTTCCATGTCCACTTCTTAGCCAACTTCTTAATTAGTCCAAAAACAACCTAATAGACCATCTCATGGAAAATAAAGGAGAAAAATATTAAATAATTGAGATGTTTATTGTTTATTCCACCTCTTATATCATTATCCATTATCTTTTAGACATCCCTCCCTTTACAGAACCAAACAACCTTCATAAACTCGATGTCATCCTTAGCTCTATTAATGTATCCCTTATCCTAGTCACCCGTACTTGTCATTCTTCCTTCCCTTATATAACTAAGACATCTACCCTTGACACAGTTTTATCTCCCTAACCTAAAACTAAGTGTAAATTTAAATATTAACCTACCCCTCCCTACCACTAACCTAATGTTATGAAAATTGTGTCTCAACCTTGCAACTACAAATGATTATTATTTATAATAAATTTAAATTTAATGTGGGTGGTGTCAGGTAAGTACTATTCCTATACAGTCCAAGGGGTTGCATGCCCCAACTAAATTCAAGAGCACCACCTCTGAAATATTCTCTCTCTCTCTCTCTCTCTCTCTCTCTCTCTCTCTCTCTCTCTCTCTCTCTCTCTGTGTGTGTGTGTGTGTGTGTGTGTGTGTGTGTGTGTGTGTGTGTGTGTGTGTGTGTGTGTGTGTGTGTGTGTGTGTGTGTGTGTGTGTGTGTGTGTGTGTGTGTGTGTGTTTGTTTGATTTTTGATATTTATTTGATTATTTAACCATTGTTCAACTATTAATTAAATTAATATTTAATTAGTTCACCCTAGCTATGTTCTTTTCACAATTGAATAAATTATTCAATTCATTTCATTTAACCATGTTCTAACTATTAATTAAATAGACAAAAACATATTTTTTTATTTAATTCTTATCCCAAAAACCCCCTCTCTCACATTTAAATAAATTAATATTTATTAAATCCCTTTATCTTCCCACACATAAATTTGATTAAATAAGTATATTATTTTATTTAAATCCCCTCATCCACTTGTATTTTCTAGAAAATGCAAGTTGCACACTAACCCTCCCCTTAATCATTTCTGAACCCCCTATCATTAGCCTAATCACACCCTAATTTCTTGCACATTCCTAAATCATGGGATTAAGAAGGGTTCACTTCTCAACCATTAAGGCTCTTACAAAGCCTTCAATTCCTTGTCCCTTTTTACAAGCAAACCCACATTGGCTTTGACCATCCTAAACCCCATTTTAACCTTTGCACGTTCCCCCAACCCTTGGTTAAAGGCTTACCCACTAACCCAACCATCCATGGTAACCCTCAAGTTCCCTCAAGCCTTTAAGGCTTTGTCCATTTTCCTATCAAGTCTTCGCTTGTTGACACTTGTCAACATTTGATTACTTGAGGAAGAGAACATGGATTGAGGATCATGGAATCCTCAAGCAATCCTATCCCCTCTTAAGAAAATTAATCCCAACCCTCCATTGCCTCATTTTCTCTATAAATGTAACCCTTTCATTCATTGTTGAGGGACACAAGAGTTATCAATATGCATCGTTATTTTATTTAGGATCTGAATGCTTTTGTAGGAAGGATTGGTATCAAGTCTTAGCTCTTTCACTAGTTGGAATTGCTATTTGGCATCCAATACTTCATTCACATCTTCATTCAAGACTTCACTATCATCCACCATCTACCAATATTTATTTGACATCCTTGTGTGAGTGCCCAAGCTAAGATAAACATTCATAGCAGCGGGGATCTTGAAGAGGAGAAGGAGAAGGAAGAGAAAATAGCATGGGACCATCATGGGGAAGTATTATGTTCATTTAGTTACTTATTTTCCTAAATTCTTTGCTAATCTTCTTTTATATGTTATTGAAATGGTTTGAGTTTGTTTTGTTTATGGTTGGACTTGTTATTTAAATGAACTCATCTTTGTTATCCATTAATCTCCATTTTCATAGAATCAATATACATACAAACATACAAACATACATACTTACATATGTATGTATGTATGTATGTATGTATGTACGTATGTATGTATGTATGTATGTATGTATGTATGTATGTGTATGTGTATGTGTATGTGTATGTGTATGTGTATGTGTATGTGTATGTGTATGTGTATGTGTATGTGTATGTGTATGTGTATGTGTATGTGTATGTGTATGTGTATGTGTATGTGTATGTGTATGTGTATATATATATGCATGCATGCATGTATGTGTATATATATAGAGATGTATGTGTGTGTGTGTGTGTACATACACACACACACATACACACACACACACACAAAGAGATATATATATGTAGTGTCCTAAAATTGCGACACTTGCAATTTCGACTGCATTTGGGTCTTCACAATGGCGTTGCAACGTTGAACCTGAATGGAGACCCCGAAACCTGTTTACGACATCAAAAACTGCATTTTTCAGCACCCTGGCCTGATCCTCCTTGCACCCTGTTGTCCCTGGAGGTGGGACCATGGCGCCCAGTGCCCTGGTCCCCCAGGACCATGGCGCCTAGCGCCCTGGTCCCTGGCCCTATTTTGGGCCCGGTCTCTTATGGGGCTTTGGGTCTTTAAGTTTGCAAATTGAAAAATAATATTTCCTGATCGGCCTAAGGTCGGGAAAATCAGTCTATCAGCCCTAATTGACAAGTATATAAACTACATTTCCTCTCCCATTTTGGTAGAGGGAAAAAAAAGGCAGAAACGATATTCAAACATTCAAGCATTCAAGCATTCAAGCATTCAAGCATTCAAGCATTCAAGCATTCCTTCAAGCAATTGAGCATTCTAAGTATCCATTCAAGGCTAAGTGTTGTATTCAAGACAAGGATTCAACCATTGAAGAGGAGATCACATACAACATACAACATACTACATACATTACACCTTTGCATGTAAGAATACAAACATTCTTACAACAAGGTTGCAGGTACGCGGCTATAATTGAAGATCTGGAATCCTTGTGCAGAGATGAATAGATCCCCCTTCGTTTCGCGGATTTTTCGGAGGATCGTGTGGACGCCGGGCACCATCGTCCCATCAAATTTTGCTCAAATTTGCAGAACAGCACCATCTCGACATTTTACTGCTAATTCCAGGTCCGCAGCTTCATCGCATATCCCCATCTCTATTTATAAGCGAATCTTTCTTGCTTTACATGCATTCCTAGTTCAATCTTTCTATCTACATTCTTTACAAAAGAGGGTATCCTTGATGTCACAACCCTTGAAACTCATATAGAATCCAATCTTGCATTGCGTGGGATTGGATCTTGTGGGTTTCAACCCCTCTTTTGAATGTAAAGTCTCTCCTAAGTGAAAACCATCAACCCTAGCGACTCTCCCTTCTCTCTCCTTGGAGTTGGGGAGGGGAGAACAACTAGGGTTCGATTTTTCCGCTTTACAATATATATGGACCATTTATCATTAGGTCACAAATATAACTATAGATATCATATTAGCTTGTATTGATCTAGAAGGAAAGCTTATTTTATGACGGTATTGTATTACAAATAGAAACTCTATTTGATTGTAGTTTGTATGAGTCTAATAGATGTTGAGTTTTTTATGATTTTAATATATGATATATTCCTAAGCATATATTATATATTCCTAAGTATAATTAGGATAAGCACTTGTAGCATCCTTAATTGTAAGATAAATATTAGCTAATACACTAATCACTCTTAATTAGGATGAAGGGATATGGCCCTACATAGTTAAGTCTATAAATAAGGAAGAGAACTCTCTCATAACATTGTATTTTCTAGAAGCAATATTCTCTAAAGAATTATCTTTTGGAAAACAAAATTGAGGTCTTGTTACTCCAGGAAATTAAGATAACCAATACTTCATTTGCTTCTATTGCTGGTAAGATCTGGCCTAGTTCTCAATGTTGGCCATCTAGTGTAATTGATTATGTGTTGCATTGGTATTTTGTCATTGATGCCAACACTAGTTGTTTGGATGCTTTACCAACACCCTTTTGGTCTTGGTAGGTTGAGTGGTTTTTGGTTAACTTAGATCCGAAATGATCTAGTAGGCTCTGGTATAGTCTACTGATGGAATCATCTTTTTCATGATACTTATACTCATATTTGGTCAGTTGGTTTTGGTCTAGAGATCGGATTCTATCCTACCTGCTTAGAAGATTGGTTTCTGGTTCTGGCAAGGGTTTCATTGGCAAAGATTTTGGTGGAGATCTTTGATGAATTTCATAAGTGGTGTTGGTGCAGCTTCTAGTGGATTTTCATGATGATATTGTTGATCATGTTCGAGACTTGGCTGATGGAGATCATTGCTGAAGCGTGTGGACCTATACTAGGTCCTAGTTGATCTAGGTTATGGACCAACTTTAATGTAACGTATGGATAGGACCTATTGATGTATTTCTGAGATGTCTTATGTGTTCATATTATTTGTTTGTTCTAAGGCCAACATGGTTTGTAATTATATAATTGGTTTATTGTCTAGTGGCCGACCTGATTGTTTATGGTTGAGGGTTTGTATATATATATGTAAGATCTCATTGTATATCATCATGGTTATTGTTAGAGGTCATGGTGAAGGAATGTAATGTGCGAATAATGTAATATCATTTATGAAGAGGAGTTGGTCAACCATTGGAGATCAAATTGGGTTTATGTAAGAGGATTTAGTCCTCTGGTATTGAGCTTAACTGGAACTATACTCAGGCATAGGAGATGTTATCTTTTGCAGTTCAACACTTCTCTAGATTGTAGTCTAGAATTCTATGTAGTCATTGAGGCTCCTTTTGTGATGAGCAGTGCGCTCTAGGTTGTTGGCCTTCCTACAAGTGCAGACCCTTCAATTGTAATTCACATACTTACTGCAAAAGTATTATCTAACTGTGGGTAGGCTTCCCACCATGGGTTTTCCCTTTACCACATTTTCCACGTACAAATCTTGGTGTTATGTGGATGGTATTTATTCTATGATAATTGTTTATTCTTAATTGGTTTATCTACTATTTTGGTATTAATATTTTGGGTTCTGGTAAGCTATGATAACTGATTCAGCCCCCCCCTCTCAGTTGTCTTCTGGTTATTTGAACTATCTAACACTTAGTTTCTCATTAATAATGCTATTGGAGCCTATGGTTGGGTGGTCACTATGTGCAACTGTCTGTAATTTTCAGGTACTTTTGTTTCATCCATTCCCAGCTTCCTTGCTATTGATCTATCTTCTCATAATGTCTCTTTGTTTCTTATCAATTTTTACACCCCTAATTCCTGAATGGGTCACCTCTCCCTTTGGAATGATATTTCATGTCTCATCATAAATGACCCTAATGCTCATTGGATGATTTTTTGGGATTTTAATTCCCCTCTCTTCCCATCTAAAAATATTGGGGGCCTCCAGGATTACTCTGACAGCATGTCGGACCTGGATGACTTCATAAACAGGATCTTGATGTGGAGTTGGTTGGCTAGAGATTCACCTGCTCCAATCATAGAAAGGGTGAGCATCTCATATAAGTTAGATTGGACATATTCTTAATCTTGGGTAATTGGGGTCTTGGCTTCAATTCCTTCCTATATGCCCTACCCTGAACAATCTCTAATCACGACCTCATTCTCCTAGTGTGTCCTCCTCCATGTGCCCAGGGGGGTTATCCCTTCTGATACAAAATTATGTGGACCTCTCATCCAAATTTTAAAGATTATATTAAAAAATGGTGGAATACCCCTATTACTAGTATACCTATGTTCAAGGTGACCCAAAAAATGGACCTGATTAGAAGGAATGTGAGGGGATGAAACAATAATACTTTTGGGAATACTTTTTCTCAAAAGAAAGAACTTGATAGAAAATTATTTCTAGTCTAAGAGCGATTTGACTAGAGGGGCCTCCTCAAGGATACTCAAACAGAAGAGGAAACTTTAAGAAGAAAGTTGAAGGAAAACTTATTAAATGAGGAAATATTTTCGAAATAGAAATCTAGAGTGCAATGGTTAAGGAAGGGGGACATATATTCTTCTTTCTTTAACAAATTGCAAGTATTAATAGGAGAAGAAATATTATTACTTGACTAAAGAATTATCAAAATTAGGAGAATAAGGATGATGATGGATTAGGGGCTATGGCCTTGGATTTATTTTGCAAATTGTTCAAAGATGACAGTAGATCTAGGGATCCCCATTTGGATGATACTCTCCTTCAATGCCTCCCAACCCCCTTGAAGGAAGAAGACAATGATATCATAATGGCCTCGGTTACTGATGAAGAAGTGAGGGTGGCAATTTTATCTATGGTCACTTACAAGGCCCCAAGACCAGATGGCTTCCCTCCCACTTTATTCCAATACTTCTAGAATATACTTGGTGCTGACATTGTTCTGGGCAAGTTGCTAAAAAAGATGAACAATACTTTTATTGCCTTGATTCCTAAAATTCAAGAACCTACTCTTCTCAAGGACTTCAGACCCTTCAACCTTTGTAATATAGTCTACAAAATCTTCTCCAAAATCCTTGTTAACATGATCAAGCCCTTCCTTGATAATCTTGTTAGCCAAAGCCATAAAATTTTTGTCCTGGGAAGACAAATCCTGGACATTGTCATCTCCACAAATGAAGTTATTAACGCAATGGACAAATGTCATTAGCCTAGTATGGTTTTGAAGTTGGATATATCAAAGGCTTATGATAGATTTAACTAGAAATTTTTATTCAAGGTCTTTAAGAACTTTGGAGTTGGTGATAGACTACTCAACCTAATCAATGAATGCATCACCACTATTAGGTACTTCATTCTGGTTAATTGCATCCCCTATGAATCCTTTGGAGCTACCTCTAGGGGAATTTGATAAGGTGATCCTTGATCCCCTTACCTTTTTATTATAATGGTTGAGGTCTTGGGAAGTAACTCCATCTCTCTCATCAACAATGGAACCTTATTGGGGATCAAACTTGCTTCCTCAATCACCCTATTGTTTTACAATAGTTTGTTGATGACACCATCCTTTTTGGGATGGCTTTAGTGGTTGAAGCTAGGGAATGGAAGACTTTCCTCAATCAATATGTGAAGACATCTGGACAACATATCAACTATGATAAAAACAACATCTATTTCTTCCAAACTGTTGATAGACACCAAACAAAAACCATGGGTATTCTAGGATGTCAAATTGCTTCCCTCTTAGAAACCTACCTTGGGATGCCACTCACTATTAAGGAAGTCTCTAGCTCCTTTTGGATTTCCATTCTAGAGAGAATGCAGAAGAAATTAGCAAGGTGGAAGGATAGATTCCTCAGTAGTGTCAACAAACTACAGCTCCTAGCCTCCTCTCTTCAAGGGATCCTAGTCTATTTCCTTTCGCTATTTAAAATCTCGACCTCAATGGCTAAGAAGTTAGAGAGAATCTAAAGAAATTTTATATGGACAAGCATGGAAGAGAAGAAGAGGTTATCTTTGGTTAGTTAAGATAAAGTTTGTTACCCAAAAAAATGGCGGTGGATTGAGGATCAGGAAAATCTCTCATTTTAACAAGGCCCTCATGACCAAAACTGCTTGGAAGCTAAATTGCTAGAATATTGATTAAGGTTGCATCATGTGTGAAAATTATCTTGGTCATGAAGACTTCCAAAATCTCCTCAACTTGGATGGGGTCCCCAGGGGCTCCAAAATATGGAGCAACATTCTTAAGTGCAGAATTATTATCTCACAGGGTCTAAAGTGGCTTATTGGCAATGAGAGAAACATTCACTTCTGGGAGGACTGTTGGTTGGGGGATAAGCCTCTAATTTCCTTCCCTCCCTCATAAGGATACAAGGCTAAGCCATTGAGTTCTTTGGTCAATGGGTTTACAACTCTCTCTGCTAATACTTGGAAGGATATTTTTGTCTATTGTGCTAACCAACCCCATTTGTTGTATGTTGCCCAGGAGATACAAGACATTCTCACCAAGGTCATATTGCCCCTCTTCCCCCAAGAAGATAAATTTATTTGGAAATGGAACCCAAGTTGTTTTTCTGTCAAAATTTTTTATCACAATATTCTTAGAGATAATGACTCTCTTGCCTAGTGGAAACAAATTTGGAACCCCCACCTCATCCTTAAAATCAATTTCTTTTGGTGGACTACACTCCACAACAAAACCCTCATGCAAGATAACCTCTGCAAAAAAGGTTTCTAGTTTCTTGACAAATTTGTCTTATGTAAATCAAATGAAGAAAATATCTCTCATATGTTCCTACATTGTGTTTTTTTATAAAACACTTTGGGGGATGGTTTGCTAGAAGTTCAATCTTTGCTAGACTATGAATGAGGATTTGACCCACTTGGTACAAGAGTGGGGGGGCTCAACTTCCAATCCTCTATTTCATCGGCTTTGGAGGAAATTTCCACCACACTTGGGTTGGAGCATCTGGAAGGAGAGGAACAACAAGATTTTTCAGAACACTGAAACCTCTACAAAGGCTATTTTCAGATCCTTCTTCAAGCTTCTCTTGGAGAACATCTCTACCACTATTGTTAAATTTCCCACCAAACTATCCTCTATCTCTCATAATGTAGTTTCTTCTCATTGGAATCTTCCATGCTCCTTTGCAGCCTTTAATGATTCTAAGTGATTGTGGAAACTAAATACCAAGCAGACACCACCCTCCCCAAGTTTCTTCAAGCTCAATTTTGATGGAGCTACCAGATACTCTCTTGGACTAGAAGCAGGTGGTGGAATTTTAATATCTCATATTGGGGAATTAGTGGTTCCTTATGCTAGCAATTTGAATGATTTCTCTATAACTAGGTTGAAGGTATGGCCCTAGCATGG
This sequence comes from Cryptomeria japonica, assembly GCF_030272615.1. Lineage (NCBI taxonomy): Eukaryota > Viridiplantae > Streptophyta > Pinopsida > Cupressales > Cupressaceae > Cryptomeria > Cryptomeria japonica. Next base: position 622,308,312 of record NC_081415.1, read on the forward strand.
GGCCTTCGCATTGCCCTCTCTATTGGCATCTATGTCATTGATATTGAAGGGGACTTCAGACTTATAATTTTGTTGTCAAAGGGTTGAACAAAATTAACTAGTCAATTGATGGCATTATTAGAAATATCCTCAGAATTTTCTTAGGTTTTGAATCCTTTTCTTTAGGTCATATTTATAGGGAAGGTAATGGGGTTGTTGATGCTCTAGTGGCGCTTGGTCTTTCGAGCCAAGGTATGAGATGTTGGAGGAATTTGAATTCACTACCCCTCAATGTCAGACCACTCCTTCAGGGAGAGTATATAAATCCAATCCCCCATGTAAACCCACACCCCTCATTTTACCCACGCTCTTCTTTGGGTGTGAAAGCTTTGTCAAAATAAGAAATTTGAAAATTTGAAAAATCTCAGTCTTATGCTAATTGGTAGCAATGGTCATGCTACATGGACTACCAACTGGGCCATGATTTGTAAGGTCCACCTCACCATCATTTATTGGCATTGTTTCTATGTGCTTCTTTTAATGATTCAGATTACTTGAGCTTCCACACATGTGAAACCTCTGCAGAAATGTGAGCTCAAGGAATGGCTTGAGCTTGGTTGGACATGTGGGTGTTCATTTAATGATTACTCCTTAAGCCCTAATTACAAGACATAATTTTTAATGTTCAATGTCACTTAGAAAGACTAGATTTACCTTTCACACACTTCTCATTGTTCAATGGATATCTCTGGCAATTATTTCACCAATGTCTTGCATGATTTCTATATTCTTAACACTTATGATAAAAATAATCACATTTTGACAAGACATTATTTTTGGGTTACCTTCTCTACAAATGAGTTTATCTCAAAGGCTCAAGAAAAAGCATTGGCTATCAACACCTTTGATTCCACCATGGGAGGTGATAGTGTTAATTATGAGTCGAATAACCCTAATGATTTCAAGAAGGACATGGTGGTTTGGAATTATTGTGTTGAAGGAGAGGTGGAAGAATTCATGGAAAACCTACAAGGGCATGATGAGAAAATCTCCATTCAATTTGTTGTCTCCTACAATAATTGCAAAGTCGTTGTTGGGGGGATTTCCTTTGAAGTTTCTGAGGAGGTTATCACCCAAGCAACTAGCCTATCTCTGGACAAAAGAAGATGGAAATGTGTGAGTCATGTGGCTAATAGTGAAGGTCACAACAGATTCTTCAAGGGGAAGGAGGCACCATTCAAACTTCAAGGCGATTTCACTAGAGAAGAACTCTAGGACCCATGGAACATGGTATGTTTAATGATCATGAAGTATTTTACTCTTGAGGGTTGCCATAAAATTTACTATTATTACCATTTACTCTTGTTGAACCACTGCAAAAAACATGATTTTCTATATATGCCTTTCTATCTATTACACTCTAAGAAAAATTCCATCAAAGAGGCCCTAGACCTTAAAAATGAGGATAATGTTGGCATATGCACACTCCAATGAGACATTGTAGGTGATTGAAGGCTTTGTCATTGATGGCAACCTTACAATCCTATGACACTGGCAAGGCATTCCACTAGCACTAGCAAGATCAGACTCTACACCGGCACTCAAATCACCGACACTGGCAATGAAAGGAAGCATACAGGCACAGAGGCCGACATGAATTTTGTTGTTTATATATTTTGTTTATTATTGTAAAATCATTGTAAGCCGAGTTGGCAAGTTGTAAAATGACTCTTATATAAGAGAGATCATTGTAGAACATTTTGTGTAAGTAAGAGAAATGTAATTAGGTGAAATAAGGCAGACCTATTATGTGAAATATAGGTTAAGGGTTTATGTAAGAAGCAGAGTAGAAACCGGTACTGGATCTGGCATTATAGATGCTACTTTGAAGCAGTACAAGACACTGGATTTATATAATCCATTTTGTAGGTTAGTGAGACTTCCTATTTTATATTTGAGCAATGAGCTCTAGGCACTTCGCCTTTCTGCATGTGCGGGCCCCTTGTGTAGCAGTAATATTCTCTTATTGGCTAGTAAGTGAATATTGTGGGTTACAAATCCCACCAAGGTTTTTCCCACATTGGGTTTCCTCGTTAAATCCTTGTGTTATGGTGTGTTTTTCATGTGGTTGTTTTTACCTCTGTTTATTACATTACTTTCTATTTACTGGTACACAATATTAATATGCTCTACATGTTTTAAGTTAAGAAAATCATATTATTGGTTAGATACTGATTCACCCCCCCCCCCCCCCCTCTCAATATCTATGGGAATCCTAATAGATAAGCCACCTATTCCCCCTCCGCAAAGGTCTGATTTATAGGCCCTATTTCTACCATTTGGCCAAAGAAAATTTTAATGGTGAATATTTGGTATTAAACATTTCAAAAATTGAAAATAAGTTGGACCAATTGAGGTGGCCAAATCACCCTGACTTTATAAATATTTGGTCAAATGCATTTCAATTCTCCTTCATTTTCCTTAACTATCCATAACGATTTAAAGATTTCGCCAATAGAGTCTACGTTTTCACAATGGTCTATTTAATATTTTCACCTGAATTTTCAGAAGTGTGCCTTAATGCACCAACGTAATTCACCAACAACCATCAATAGTTCAATTTGCATGAGTACCCAATTTGCCTGGCATTTTTGGAAGAGTGTCTTAATTCTCCCCAATATTCGTCAATACCATTAATCATTCAATGTTGTGGGAGGATTGATTTTGCCAATTCTATTATAAGTCCATCCCAATGATAAGTCCATAATTTCCTATTAAATTACAATGTATATGTTTTGTCTATGTTTCATTTGCCCTATGTTTCCATAAGACGTGTTAGAATTAAGTGGGATTCGCCAAATTTTTTGTATCCATTTAAAATTACCACAATATTGACCAAATATGGATTGGTATAAGATTGTATGAAAGATCAAATTTATTTTTACACAATTTGGTTGGTACTCGGTTCAAAGCTCTCAAATCAGATCAATAGTCAAGTTACAGACGGGAACAACCATTGTTGCATTGTTGTCTACTAGTGCTTTGTGCTACTCTTTGAGAATCTAAAGGTGAGTGATCATTTCTTTGAATTGTTATAATATTATTCATCTTGATCTATTAGAAATTTTAAGATCATTCTTATTGAGTGGGGAGACCTCACACATCTAGTTCTAGGCCCTAGGGGCAATGAATCTCATAGTCTATTATTGCTTCTTAAACAAACTTGTAGATAGTTTTTTTGTATCCTTTATTTCATCAGATATGTCGAACAAGAAGAAGGATAAGACTCCTGAATGTGGTGAAGGCCAAGAGAGGACAGAAAAAAACAGAACCTTAAATTCATACTTTAGCAATGTTTGTAGTAAAAAAGATGATCATGAAGGTACATAATCACAACTACCACAACCACATTCACAACTTACACTGAATATTGAAGAAGGTGGTGAAAGTGATATCTCATATGACGATGAAGAAGAAGATCTGGTAGATACCCAAGGTAGTGGGAATGTGATAATCGACCTGGTTGACAATGTCATAGATGATGATGATGCAAGAAAGGGGAAAAGAAAATTCAAATAAAAAATGGGTCAAGAGTGGGACATTGTGAGGCATTTTCAAATTGATTGGGTGTCAAAGTATCCATTCATTGAACCAATGGAGAATCCAAACAAAGGTGACCCTCCAATAGAATGTAGGTGTAAGATTTGTAGTTGGAAATATAAAAAGGAGAAGAGGTTACAACTGAAGCTTGACACCCTTGAAAATCATATCAGCAAAGTTTATGAAAAGAAAATCATAGATGAAATTGACAAATTAGTGATAAGATGGAAAACAAAGGAGCAATGTCAGCACATTAAGTGTGCCTTAGAATATGATGCACATTTGAAAAGTGGTGCAAGAGTATCTAGAGTCTAGTTACCATGTCAATTAGGTATTTGAGTCTTAGGAATCAGGGCTCATGTCATTTTGATTCAATAAGGTCTATTGAGACAATTTGTAATGTTATTTCATGTTTATAGGTGGGTATGTCAAAATTGGAGCCACAATTTGCAAGTTTGTAAAGTTGTTCTATGGTTGTCATTATTTTCATCGAGATAGTTAACCCGATAAAGTGTTATTGATGTAAAAATTTGTCAACATTGTCATCAAGATAGTTAACACAACAAAGTTGTCAATATTGGCATCGGGATAGTTTACTCTTTCAAGATTGGAAAATACTGTTTAACCGACTTTTGATGGCTATGTCGATAGACATCCAAATATCTTGTTTGGTATAGCTATACCGAAATAGGGACATCGAGGTAAGTTTACTCTACCATAATTGCATAAAATGGTTACTTAATCTGTATTAGTTATTCTAATGGGTGATCAAGACCTTGCTTTGGGATTGTTATTCTGACATCGTTGTCCAACATTGATTTGTTAGTTCAGGATTGTTATTCCGATGTCAGTGTCTAGATTTGATTTTTCAAGATTTGGGAGTCGAATAGTCATGCAGCCCAAAGGTCTATTGTGCACGCGGAAAAGTGCAAATTTTGTTATAAATTGTATAATCCAATTATTGAAAAGAGGTTCTGGATGTGAATTCTGAAAATTTGAATTTCTGAAATCTGATTCTGCAACATAATTTTCAAATTTAAAATCATTAGCAACTAATTGGGAGCTCATTTTTTTGCAATTACTCTATTTGCTGCACTTGTGTGGTGTTGTATGAATTCAAATTGACTGGATAGTCATATGTATGGATAGAGTATTGAATTACCTCCCATTTTCCCATGATTTGAGTTTCTAATTCATTGTAAGAAAGAAGTTAAATAGCAGTTTTTCATACGGTGACTTGGTTAGTTAGGGTAACTAAGGTTCTAACAACAATTAGACCAATTGTCCCTCCCTATCTTGCATCAAGTGGTATCAGAGATTAGGTTATGATTGGAATTTTTGTGTGTGTGAAGTTTGAGCAGAAATAGTGATTACATAGAAGGAGAAGGGAAAGATGCCTCCCAAGGGAAGTGTAGTCCTCATAAAAGAGGTGAGGTCAGTTAAGGATAACCAAGATGGTATGTTGGTTAGGATAGTAGCACTGGAAGAAGCTTTGAGGAGAGTTGGGGTTGCTAATGTGGATAGTGACCCAAAGGAATAAGAATTAGGTGAGGAGGGGAACGAAGCTCCCCAAAACATACCCTAAGAGGAATAGTTGGGGCTAGAAGAGAGAAGTTTATGAAGGTTCCCAAGGCTATCAAAGGAGACCATTCTAACATGAAATTGGACTTGCCAACGTATGGTGGCAAGATGGATAATTAGGAGGTACTAGACTGGATAGATGCCCTTGATAACTATTTTGACTTCAAGGAGGTTCTGGAGGACCAAAAGGTGAAGCTGGCCAAGACTAAGTTGAAGGGGTCAGCACTGACTTGGTGGAATTACTCTCAATCAGATAGGATGAGAAGAGGAAAGTCCAAGATTAACACTGTTAGGAACTGGAAGGACAACTGAGAGGGGGGGTGAATCAGTTGTCAATGAATTTCAACCCAATTATGACTTAATCAAACTTAATGCTTAATATCAGTAAACCAAACTTAATGTCGGTTAATAGATTAGCAGTTAATATCAATACCGGTGAAACTTAATGCATGAAACAGAAAGAGAAACAACATCCACAACACATAACAGAGATTTTTGATGTGGAAATCCTGTAAGGGGAAAAACCACGATGGGAAACCTTACCCACAATCAGATGATACTACTACAGATAGTATGTGTATACAAATGGGATCTACACATGCAAAAAGGCCAACTGCCTAGAGCACACTACTCAAATGAGAGTCGCAATGACTACAGTGGGATGGTTAAATCCTAGAATAATGTACTACTCAAAATAGCATCTCTAATGCCAGATTTAGTACCAGTTAAGCTCTGATAAACACCTTCAAACCTTCCTTGAACCTTTTCTATGGTCTGCTCATATGATCTTCAATATTTTCACATACCATGTTACAATACTATACCTTAACCTTATCATATACCATCTCAAACATGAGATCTTACATATATACAAAACCTAAGACCAAATGTGTAGGTTAGCTTACTAAGAATATTACAATTAAATCAATTACAAATAAGTCTTGATGTGATGCATCATGTCAACTCAATGCAATTACAACAATATCCAATCAATAAATCATCTCCATAACGTGTCCTGTTGATCTGGAATAGATAACGTATATCGGTCCATAACCTAGACCAATCTGGCAGTAACAACAAATATGTCAACCTGATTAGACCAATAACCAAAACACCAAAACCAAGTATCCAAACCATGTCTTTGACATAATCAAGTGATCTCCAGATGATAACAAGTCATCATCAATGTCGGTGAACAATATAACCTATTGGTGAGCATATACCAGTGACTGTGCATAAGTCACTGACCTTGCCGGTGAACACAATGTGTCAATTCAATAGTAAACCAATATAACCATAATGCTAAATCAAAAATGTAGATCTCCAAAAGGATAAGTGTTGACATCAATGATAAAACTAATGCGACACATCCATAATACCAACAATCTCCCCCTTTTACATTGATGGCAACACTAGATGGAAAAACATCTAAGTGCCAAAACAAAATGCCAAAAACCAAAAACCAACAATCTCCAAAATAGATCAATACCAGAAATGAAAACCAAAATACAAAGAGTATATATCTCTTCTCCAATGAATAATATCTCTCCAAAGAATTTTTTTCCATAGATCCTTGTCCCCCTTTGACATCAAATGCCAAAACAATTAAAATACCATAACATACAACCAACTACTCCCCCTAAGAAGTAGCTCTCCTCCATCAAAGCCGAAAAAAGGTTTCTTTGTTAGTTTCTAATTGTTTGATGTCAATCTTCAATCATCTAAGTCTCTACTGATGAGGGTATTACCCCAAGATTCTCTTTGAGATATTCAAAGGTTTCCTTAAGCAAAGGCTTTGTAAAGATATCTGCAATCTGTTCTTTAGTATTCACATAAACCAATCTTACTTCTTTTGCTTCAACATTCTCTTTCAAGAAATTATATTTGATAGAAACATGCTTAGTCTTGGAGTGAAATAATGGATTCTTCGATATATCAATTATTGTTGAATTATCACAATAAATGATTATAGGTTCTTTACATTTTGCCTTTATGTGGACTTCAACATTTTCTTAATCCATAATACCTGAGTACAATTAGTTGTTGGTGCAACATATTCCAATTCTACTATTGATAATGATGTACAACTCTGCTTCTTTCTTATCCATGAAATCAATCTCCTACCAAGAAAGAATTCTCTTCCAGTGGTACTCTTCCTATCATCTACATCTCCTGCCCAATTTGTATTGGTGTATGCACATAGATCAAAATCTTCATCTTTAGGATACCATAAACCAAGATTTATTGTGCCTTGTAGATACCGGAAAATCCTTTTTATTGTTGATTCATGATTTTCTTTAGGATTACTCTAAAATCTTGAAATAATACATACTGCATTCATTATATTAGGTCTTGTGTATGCTAAATAGAGTAAACCTCCAATCATAGATTTGTATCTTGTCGGATTAACAGGAGTTGAATCATCCTTCAATGTCAATTTGTCAGTTGTAATCATAGGAGTACTTACCGGTTTAGAGTATTTCATACCAAATTTCTTCAGTAGTTCCTTCAACTATTTTGTTTGACATAAGAATATACCTCTATCAATTTGTGAAATCTATAATCCTAAAAAGAATTTTATCTCCCCAATCATAGACATTTCAAATTCTTCTTGCATCTTCTTAGCAAAGTCCTTACACAATCCATTTTCTCCTCCAAAAATGATATCATCAACAAAAACTTCAATAACCAAGATGTCATTATTAGTCACTTTGAAATATAAGTTGTTGTCAGCATTACCTTAAGTGTAACCAAGCTTCAAAAGATATATGTCCAATCTAGCATACCAAGCTCTAGGAGCTTGCTTCAATCCATACAAAGCTTTTGTTAATCTGCAAACCATATCTTTATCATTTGTCAATCAAAATATATCAGGTTGTTCAATGTAGACTTCTTCTTCAAGATCACCATTCATAAATGCACATTTTACATCCATCTGATATATTGTATAGTTCTTATGAGCTACAAATGCAAGAAATAATCTAACTGCCTCAATTCTAGCTACCGGTGCAAAGGTTTCATTATAATCAATTCCCTCTTTCTGTGAATATCCTTTACACACTAATCTTTCTTTGTTTCTGATTACCTTACCATCTTCATTAAGTTTATTTCTGAATACCCATTTAGTTCCAATTACATTTTTGTCTTTAGGTCGGGGAACTAATATCTATGTATTATTCTTTTCAATTTGTTCTAATTCATCTTCCATTGCTTTTCTCCAATGTTCATCTTGACATGCTTCAATAATAGATCTTGGTTCAATTTGAGAAATTAAGCATACCTCTTCATTTTCCAATCTTCCTCTTGTCATAATACCTTGATACTTATTCCCAATTATTTGATTTTCTAAGTGATTTGGTCTTACATACCTAGGTTTATTCACATGTTGTTCTTCTTCAATCATTGTGGAATTCTCTGATGATGCCGGTGTAACTGGATCCACATTTTGTACCGGTGCACTCTATATTGGTTCATTTATGATAATCTCAACTATCGGTTTAGAATCTACAGACCTTGAATTTCCTCTAAAGTGTTCATCTATCTTCACATTAGCACTTTCAATGATCTTCTACAATCCTTTATTAAAACATCAATATCCCTTGCTCTTAGATGAATAACCAAGAAATATTCCTTCATCACTTCTAGGATCAAATTTACCAACATACTCATCTCTCCTAATATATCATTTTCTTCAAAATATTCTGAAGTATTTAAGAGTAGGAATATTACGAGACCAAAGTTCATAAGGGGTCTTACTAGTTTCACCTTTGATGTGAACTCTATTGAAAGTGTAAACCATTGTATTCACTTCTTCTCTCTAGTACACATGAGGTAGATTTGCTTCCAATATCATGCTTCTAGTTGCTTCTAGAATACTTTTGTTCTTCCTTTCCACAATTCCATTTTGCTGAGGTGTCTGGGGTGCTGATAGTTGTCTTTTGATTCCATTAACTTCACAAAATGTATTAAATTCCTTAGATGTAAATTCTCCTCCTTGATCAGATCTCAAACATTTGATTTTCTTACCGGATTCATTCTCTATCATTGCTTTGAATAACTTGAATTTTCCAAAAGCTTTTGATTTCTCCCTAAGAAAAGTAACCCAACACATTCTACAATAATCATCAATAATTAGAATAAAATATCTATCTCCCTATAGAATTCTTGTTCTTGCCAGACCACACAAGTCAATATGAATTAAATCAATAACATTATTGGATTTCTTAGAAATACTCTTGAAACTTGTTCTAACTTTCTTTCCCATTTGACATTCCTTACATACCAAATTATGAGGTTTCACAATCTTAGGTAAATCCCTTACTGCCTTAGATGAACTGATCTTTATAATGCAATCAAAATTTACATGATAGAGTCTCTTATGCCATAACCACTTTCATCAATATGTGCAATCAAACATGTCTTATCACTATTATTCAAATGAAGGATATTACCTTTAGTCTGATTACTGATTGCAATCTCTAATCTAGTTCTATTCATGATTTTGCATTTACCATTCTTGAATTGTAACTGAAATCCCTTTTCAACTAATTGACCAAAACTCAAAAGATTATGCTTCAATCCTTCAACATAATAAACATTGTCAGTATTCTGCTTACCATCCAAAGATATAGTGCATTTTCCTTTGATTAAACAAGCTTTATCATCGCCAAATCTTACTAGACCTCCATTATATTCCTGAAAAGGTAAGAATTTACTTTTGTCACCAGTCATATGATGTGAACATCCACTATCAATGATCCATTCATCTTTTTCTTCAATTTTAGCTTTAGGAAACATAGCCATTCTTTGTAACTTCTCATATGTCTCTTCCGATGCAATTCAGATGTGTCTCCATTCTGATCTTTCATATACCATAGTTAGTTCCATCAAGTTTCAAAATGTCCTTCCTGAAAATGTTAGTTTCCATAGGATCTCCTCAAGCTGTTAGGCTTCTGCAAAAAAGAGGACTTAGCTCTGATACCAATAGTTAGGAACTAGAAGGACAACTCAGAAAGGGGGGGGGGGTGAATTCATCTTTCAATGAATTTCAACCCAATTATGACTTAATCAAACTTAATGCGTAATACCAGTAAACCAAAATTAATGACGGTTAACAGATTAGCAGTTAATATCAATACCGGTGAAACTTAATGTATGAAATAGAAACAGAAACAACATCCACAACACATAGCACAGAGATTTTTGATGTGGAAACTGTGTAAGGGTAAAAAAAATGGTGGGAAACATTACCCTCAATCAAATGATATTACTGCATATAGTATGTGTATATAAATGGGATCTACACATCCAGAAAGGCCAACCACCTAGAGCACACTACTCAAATGGGAGTTGTAATGACTATAGTAGGATGGTTAAGTCCTAGAATAATGTATTGCTCAAAATAGCATCTCTAATGCTAGATTCAGTACCAGTTAAGATCTGATAAACACCTTCAAACCTTCCTTGAACCTTCTCTATGGTCTGCTCATATGATCTTCAACCTTATCATATACCATCTCACAAATGAGATCCTACATATATACAAAACCTAAGACCAAATGTGTAGGTCATCTTACTAAGAATATTACAATTAAATCAATTACAAATAATTCTTGATGCGATGCATCATGTCAGCTCAATGCAATTACAACAATATCCAATCAATAAATCATCTCCATAACGTGTCATGCTGATTTGGAATAGATAACTTATACTAGTCCATAACCTAGACCAATCTGTAGGTAACAACAAATATGTCAACCCAATAAGACCAATAACCAAAACACCAAAACCAAGTATCCAAACCATGTCTGCGACATAATCAAATGATCTCAACATGATAACAAGTCATCATCAATGTCAGTGAACCATATAACATGTCAGTGAGCATATACCGGTGACTGTGCATAAGTCATTGACCTTGCCAGTGAGCACAATGTGTCAGTTCAACAGTAAACCAATATAACCATAATGCTAAATCAATAATGTAGATCTCCAGAAGGATAAGTGTTGATATCAATGACAAAACTAATGCAACACATCCATAATACCAACAAACACTTGGGATGGATTGGTAACAAAGGTGAAGGCCTAATTTCTACCAGGTGATTATGAGGTCCAAATTTTAAAGAGGTTGTAGAAAAAGAAAAAAGAAATGGATGTGATGACATATATAGAGGAGTTCCATAAATTGAGCCTGGGGGAAGGGCACCATGAAGATGAAGTGGAAAAAATAGCAAGGTATGTAAATGGGTTGAGACATAGCATACAAGATGAGTTGAGCCTAACCACCCCTAGGAGTGTAGAGGATTTTTTTCAATTAGCCACAAGAGAAAAAGAGAAGGTTAAAAGGAAGCAAGAGCACCAGGCTAGAGGAAGAGGTAAGAATAATAGGAGAAGTGGAATATTTGGGGGAGGCAGGACACAATTCCAAAAGAATCAAGGGGAGACTAGTGGTTAGCAAGAACAAACCAATGAGCAAAGAGTTGGATTCAGGGGTAGGAGATCTAACACAAGAGGAAGATTTGGAAACCAAGGAAGGGGATAAAACATGTTCTTAGGGAAGTGCTTTCAATGTGGCCAAGTTGATAACCCTGCTTGGAGATGTCTGGACAAAGTGAGTAAAAGCTCATATGGAGGAGAAAGGACACAATTTGTTCATGAGGAAGAGGCAGAAAGTGTAACTTCACCTTCATTTTAGGCAGAACCTAAGACTGGAGAAGATTTTCTTATGAGGAGGACACTGAGCAAAGTCCCAACCATCAAGGAACCACCACAAAGAAAATGTTTGTTTAGAATCACATGTAAGGTACAAGGAAAGGTATGTAAAGTGGTAGTTGATTTCGGTTCCACTAAGAATTTAGTGGCAGTAGAGATGGTAGAGAAGTTAAAACTAAAGAGGATCCCTCACCCTACGCCATATATGGTGTCTTGGCTAAATAAGGGTTAGCAAGTACTTGTCAATGACCAGTCTTGGGTAGAGTTCAAAATTGGTGCTTATGAGGATAATTTTTTGTGTGATATCATTCCCATGGATGTGTGCCACATTCTACTTGGCAGACCTTAGCAATATGATAGAGAGGCCCAACATGATGGACATAAGAATGTTTATGTCATTAAGAAAGGGGGAGTATCATTTACACTTACCCCATTAAAGGAAGATGAGAGTGCAGTCCATTAAGGACCTAGTGTAATGGTGGTGAAGGAGAAGGAGTTCATGAAGAACTTGGAAGAAGAGGATTGTGGATATGCAATTGTGGGGAAACCAATCTCAAAAGTAGCAGATAATGACAACAAGGAAGTTCCTAAGGAGGTGCAGACCCTACTTGACAAGTATGAGGGCATTGTGGTGAAGGAGTTACCAAATTCCTTACCTCCCATCCATGATGTGAGTCATCATATTGAACTAATCCCTACTGCAAGTCTTCCGAATAAGGCAGCATACAAAATGACACCTCAACAAAATTAGGAGATCAAAAATTAGGTGCAAGAATTGCTAGATAAGGGTTTGGTAAGGAAACATTTAAGACCATGTGTTGTGCCAATTGTTTTGGCACCCAAAAAGGATGGAGAGTGTGTAATGCCCATACCCTAGTAGGACTTTTAAAACCCATTTAACCTTGATTTACTTCCTATGTGGCATTCTCGAATGGTAGATTAACCGATATGCAATGTGTAGTTTAGATAATATAAATAAACTGAGCATACTTATTATTGTGCTTTTGCATCGATTCTCGTGTAAATGTAATTGTTCCTAACCCTTGTGATAAATCTTGAGCTAACGTCTTCATTGAATATGTATTTGTATATGCATGCTTGTATGAATTCATGGGTGCAGGAGATTTGCAGGTACAACATCGCTTAGGGCAAGGTTCATCTCCTTTGGAATTTGCAAGGTTGAGTATGCTCCTTCATCTTTTGAATTCGGATTTAGTGGTCATATAACTCTCGTCTTGCCTTAGCCATGGTTAGGTGAGCATCGTGTGTGGATTCGTGGGGCTTGCATTTCATTGGGATGCGTGTTGAGAGACTTGGAGGACTTCCTCGATTTGCGTGCCTTGCGCGAGGTAAGTGAGGTTTGTTGTCCTAAGTATTAAATTCAAAATTTATGAGTAGACGAGCACAATAGCAATTTAGAAATTTAAATGGGTAGCTTCCTTTGTATGATAAATCATTAATTTAAGAGATTGCTTTAAATTATTAATGTAGTAAGCGTAAGGTATTTAACTTGGATTAGCGTGCTCATTTACGCATTTGTAACATTTACGCAATTGTAGTTGAGAAATTAGAATAAATTAAACTCTTGCATTAGATTAGCCATTTATTTAAAAATGTCGCTTTATTATGTTATAGCGAGTTAAATTGATAGCTAATTTTAAAATAACGAATTTATTGAGTTATACGTTTTAGAAAGGAAAAACTTTAAAGTCATTGGAGAGATAGAATTAAACCACTCATTTTCGCATTCTGGAAGAAAAAGGGGTAAATTATTATTATTTAAACGAGATTATTTCTTTTTACTTGTAAAGTCGATATAGTATAAAAGTTTGGCTTTTAGGAAATTAAAATTTAATCAAAATGCCTTACCCGGTAAATAGTTCCAAAATATAAATGAAGAACTAAATCGATATTGAGAAATTTAAAATTTAAAAGAAATAGAAGCATTATAATTTTAATAAGGGAAAAACAAATGAGATGTATTAAATAAGGTAAATGAATGACTTCCATTTCATTTTTTCATTCATTTTATTTCAAAAATAAATGCCTAATTTCGAAATTAAAAATGAGGGCAAAATTAGGGCTTTTTCTTTTTAACCTAGTTTTGGAGACATTTTGGGGGTTCTTGGCTTGGGAGTTTCTTGGGAGAAAATTGGAGAAATTTTGGGATTGAAGCAGCAGATTGGAGAAGCTCTTCCTCAAGAATCATACCCGGAATTTGCACTATGAGGTAGGATTCGAATCCACTACCTTATTTATTCATTGAATACAAAGAAATAGTCTCATCCATGAATGATTTGGGGTCTTGGTTTAGATCTGGATATGTTTTTTTTTAAGTGTTGTAAATCCTCCTATCTTTTGTGTGGTTAAAACCTGTTTGTGTTAGAAAAAAATGTTATCTTCAAATATCTTGATTTCCTATAATACAGTTCGTTTAAAAACGAACTTATGATCTTTAGCCTGTGCGTTTTCTTTTAATCTCTTATGATCTTGCTATGGCGGGCATTTTGGGTTCCATTGTTTCGAACCTGAATGTAAAAAAAAAAAAGGGGATAAAGGTAACGAACTGGCGGAGGGTTTTTTTTTTATGTTAGAAAAAGCCTTTGTTGGGGTTGGAGGGCGGGGAGCGGAGCTCCACCCGCTCCTCCTCCCGCTTCCCCGCTCGCTTCACCCACGCCCATCCCCGCACGCCTCCCCGAGAACCCTCCCGCCGCAGGTAATGGCACCGGTGGCCGCGGCACTGCGGTGGCCGCAGGGGCCGCGGTGGCCGCAGGGCGCCGCGGGCCTGCGGGCACCGCAGTGGCGCCGCCACAGGGACAAACCCCTGCGCGAGCCAAAAGGGCAACGCCCTCTTTTTTTTGGTTATTTGAGTTTCGTTTTTTTTGTGTGCAATTTACTTAGTTTTAAAAATTGGTTTTAGTATTTAGAATAAAAGAAAAAAAAAAAGGGGGTTTTAAATTATTTTAACGTATTTCAATTTATTGTTTAATATATATAAATTTACTTTTTTTTTATTATGATGTAAGAATTTAATAAGTGTAGTGAAATTAATGAAAGGGGGGGGTAAAATTTAGTTAAGAAGTCTTCAGGTTCAATTCCTTTTTATGTCATCCAATTTTAAATTCAACTTTCTATTATATTATTTAATTCCAGGATAGCAAATCATATTTGGATTTAGATAACCTTCTCTTGATAGCATTATATTTCGTACAGTTGTTAATTTATCTTGACTTAGACATGCTCGGGTTTTGCACATTATTAACTTGGTTTAATTATTAATGATGGATTAATGAGAAGTTTTAAATAAGAGTTAGCCTAACGAAACCATAAACTTGAATCGACACCAATGGATAGTAATGATAAAAAAAAAATACCTCTACCGGATAATGCTTATGCTGAATTAAACTTCTATTATTGAATTTGGATATGTAATGGTAAGTCTTGTCATGATAGTGTTGGTTGTAATTTGGTCAAGCCCCTAATTAGGAAACCGTCAAACAAGTGTATCCAGGAATTGTTGTTATGACTCATTTTGACCCGCTTCTAAAAGGGATCTTTATGTAATTAACGTCCGAGGTGTCTGTTGTATATTGAATTTTATTCGCCTAAGTGGCAAGATGTAAAAGACTCATAAATCATGTTTTTCTAACAACATAATACCAAAGGGGTCTTGCAGTTGAGCAGACCCGGAGATGTAGCCCATCCGGGGTGAACTCCGAGATCATATCTGTGTTATGCGATGTTTATAGCGTACTTTGTTTTATGTTTTAAATTATCTTGAATGGTTGTATTCTTGCATAGTGTAAAGTGTAAATTAAATGAATTCAAATTTAAATGTATAACATTTTTCAGATGGATAAACATAGTTATTCAAGTTCATATAATGTTGTGAATTATGAATATGGCATGGTATTTAAATATTGAAATTAAAGTGTGGAAAAAAGTAAATTGGTAATGTTCATTTAAAATGTAATAGTGGAAGAAATTTAATTAGAATTACTTTATTGGATTAATTTGATTTAAGTATATAAAGGGAATGAATGTAAAAAAAGAAACAAAGTTAAAATTTATGTCACAATTCCTAGATTGGAAACTAAAGAATGAACATCATATAAATATCTATCTTTTTACCTTAATGAATGAATCACGCCATGTCAATCATGTTTTGTTACATAGGATGAATTTGTTAAGTCATTTCACGTTTACTCTTAACAATAATCTTCACAAGAATAATTGATAATCGTGTGGACTCAACTGGGTATCCATGTTGTATAATTGGATGAATATACTTAATAATTCATGTTGTAGTTATAACCAATAATCTTCACCAGATTTAATTTATAATTGGGCGAGCTCAATTAGATATCCATAGTTTAATCCTTATGAATGGAATCCCTCATGATTGCTAAAATTGATCTAAAGTGGGAAGGTAATTGATTGGTGGGTGATACATTAAACCTAGTAAAAGAATCTTCCTCACACTATCTTTCATTTAACAAAAAGAAGATATACAATAAGATAATTGTATTTTAATTCTAAGAGAAGAACGTCATTATGATCTTACTTCTCTAACCTTGAAATGATGAACGTCATCTAGTTAACGATACTTTGAAAGGGAGGATGCTCTCGTGTGTTCTCATGCATATCCACCTTACTGAAATTAGTCCATTTAATTGCATTATTAAAACTTCAGATGAATTCCATGTCTACGCACATTTTATCTTTCATTAAGGACTGCATCTCAATAGTTGGTTATGTATGAAACCAAACGAAGGGACTTCACTAAATTAATTGTGGTTAATCCTTAAGAAATAAATTTCTCTCATTAACCATGCTTTTAATATTAAAAAAGAAAGAGATAACAAATGTGGGTGAATATTTTAAAATCAAATGATGAAACCCTCGCTTTACTAATCATAGTTTAACCTTGAATGAATGAATCTCATTAGGCATATTCTTAAAACATTAAAGGATGAAATCAATTGTGAATGGATACCACAACCCAAGGAATGGAATTCATGAACCCATTTTGGGGGCCTCTTAAAGTAATTATGAATTAAAGTGCGATGAATAAATAATCCCCTCAATGGCCTCCTAACCATCGAAGTAATTGAACGCCTCCTAAAGATATAAGGTGTTAAACTATTGAACACATATTTAATCAAGGACTATGCATTACCTCGTAATTAAGTTATCTAGTTTAATGGATCTAATGACGCAAGTTGAGTTAGGTGTAAGGTTGTGTAATCGCGTTAGGAAACTCCTTAGGATTGGCTGAGCCTTCCGCTGTGATATCTACATTGTCAGATAATCTCCATTGTATTTTAATGTCGTGTCTAATAATGAATTGAGTTAACTTCAATTTATCTTAATATTGTAACCTTTTCATTAACACTCTAAATTATTATAAAAAAAAAAAAAAAATTTACACTCTATTTGAGTGTTTTTAATTTAAACCCTTAGGGGTTTCTTGGCGGGGCATTATAGAGTGGTAGATTTGCATGGATTCAAGGGCCATCAACAAGATAACTATCAGGTATAGGTTCTTGTCATGCCCAAAATTTAGGGCAAAAACGGAACAAATTTTTTTTTAAAAACATACTAATTTAATTAACAAGTTTGCTCACACGACGAGCGTTATTGAAATTTCCATTACTAAATTCGAGCTAGTTCTGAGATGAACCAAGCATCGATAAATTGTTAAATATTATTGCGGAAAAATTAGCTGGTTTAATTTTATCTCCTTGACATACCTAGCCATTAAGCTTATTAAATCAAACACGCTAAAGGAATAGGAGAGGAAAATTAATTTAATCTCCAATAAGACATATAGTCTAAACATCCAATTTAAATTTTAAATACTCTAATTAAATTACACGGGACATTATTAAATACATTTAAAATTATAAAAGCTAGGCTTCCTCCGATAATCTATTTATTTCGCTTTTCTTGCTTCAAATTATAACCAGAATTATATAAATATATATATATATATATTTATATATACATATATATATATATATATATATATATATATATTTATGATTAAATACTTAATCCAAAATTATGATCAAAATTCATATATATACATATATATATATATTCATATATATATATAGATACATATATATATATATATTTTACATATATGTTAAATATTTTAATTCTAATTCAAAAGCCATTTTAACTTCCTAAATATTATTCCATATTTTTCCCCAACCCTAATTAGGGTTCTATTTTCACACATATATATTATCTAAACTAATTAACATATTATTTTTAAAACCAATCTGCCCTAGCCCCACCCGGGCTAGGGTTTAACCCATATTTTTTTTTGTTACAGACAATTTTCTTGCTGGGCCGAAGACCCCAAGGCAGCCATGTTTTTTTTCTTTGTTTGCAGGCTGCGGAGGAAGGGAGGCGGGTTTGGTTGCGCACCACTGTGTGAGCGCACAGTGGGCGTCGCGGCACCACTGTGTGCCCACACAGTGGGCGCCGCTAGCGGCTCCCCACTGTGTGGCCACACAGTGGCGGTCGTGGCCGTCCACTGTGTGTCCACACAGTGGGAGCCGAAAGCAGCTCCACTGTGTGTGCACACAGTGGGCGCCGCGCGGCCCTCCACTATGCGTACACACAGTGGGGTCCGTGAGGACCCAATAACATTCTCCCTTTTTTTTAAATTTTTTTTTTTTTTTTTAAATATAATATATAAATATATATATATATATAAAAATATAAATTTATATATATATTTATATTTATAAAAATTTATATCCACAGTTAAAAATGGTGATAATATTTCAATATGATTATATATATTTTTTTTAAAAGAGATTTACATACAAATTTTTTTTTTAAAACTATTATAATAAAGGGAAAGGCATTAAGTTTATTCAGAAATATATATATATATATATATATATATATATATAATAAGCTTTTAAATCAATGCTAACTGAAATACAATCTAAAATACTTTTTAAAAGATACAATATACTTTTCTGGAATAAAAAGAATTTCATTGATTTTTTTTCCTCTAATAAAATATTTACATAAAACAACTTTTTTCATTAAAATACTTAAAATCTTTCAGCATCAATAAACTTCTATTTTGCCACAAGTAAAATATAGATAAAATTTAAATGAAAACAATTCTTTTTTTTTCATAATTCAAAGAAGCTTTTGCATGCAACACAAATTAACTTTTCTTTTTCTAAAACCCAGAAGTAGCAATAACAAGCTTTTCCTTTTTAAAACATCTCTAAGAAATTCTACCAATTTTCAGGATGTTTCTCTGAATAGTCACAACAATAGAACTTCAAGTCTACTTTCACAAATTACAACTTGCTTCTCTTTACTATGAATGAGGCATATTTCTATAACAACTTTAAACAAACATCTGCAACTAAATTTAAGTATCTTCCATAATAATCTTTAGTGTCTTTTCATGGTTCCTATTAACTTTCCTCTGATTTTCCTGCATAATAGAAAACACAAATATGACCACGGAGTGCTCACCTCCCAGCCTAGGCTAACTGGTAGCCACCCCCGAGCTCGGAGAACCAAATCCTAGATGGGTAACAGACAGGTAAACACATAGAAAGCATTGCATACAGATTCTTTTTAGACACATTCCCAACTTGGCTTTCACAGCACCACACTCTAGTGATGAACATTTTCAAAGGGTGGTAGTGGACCAATACCCTGAGGAGAACTGCAAGTATGAAATAAACAAGAAGCCACCTCATGGCACAATAAAAATATCAAGAATCTCAACCCCTTATTCCTTATGCCCCCCAAAGGCATTCTAGCCTTATATCCCTCCTTATGACCCCCATTGCACAAACAGGCCATGCAGCAAGGGTCACACAAAGATCCCTTGTGATCGCTCTCAAAAGAGAGTCTCTCACTCGAGGGTTGTCACTGCTACCACCCTCAAGATCCTCTTCTCTCCCAAGAGTAAGAGATCTTGAGAAAACTCCCAAAACACAACATTTTCATAAAGCAAAAATACCAAGAGTTTTTCAAAACATAAACTTTCAAGAACATAGATTTCTTATACAAACAACTTCCATACATAAACAAGAAGAAGACATTACAAATAATAATTGAAACCAACCTTAATCTGCCCAAAGGTTATTATGATATCTGATGAAGAGCTGCCCAATCCACAAATCTTTTTCCTTCTACCCTTATTCAATTTCTCTATTCCATAACATTATTTTCTTTCCAAATTTTCTTCTGTCTCCAAAAATGGAGAGTGGGTGATTACCCTGCTATTCCCAAAAATCTTCCTTAAGAAGCTCACTCTCTGAGTTCTCACAGGATTCTAAAAAAAAAACAAAAAAAAAGAAAGAAAGCAAAATGCAAAAAGACTCTCCTTCCGAAAGGAAAAATCTTGATTTGATTTTACTTCAATTTTCAATTTTCGCTCAACTCAGAAAAGCCAATTTTTAAAGCATTAAAAAGATCATTATAAAGTAGAAACTTGCCTAAAATTACCCCTAACCCCTAGGTATACCTTATGGGCTTTAGGAAACCCTATTAAACTACCCCTAGGTGTTCATTTAACCCATTTTAAACCCCTCTGAAGTTTATTTTCGGGTCAAACATAAGTTGACCACTCCAAATATTATATTCCCAAAGTATTTATGACAACACTTTAATTTATTAAGAAAACTATAATTAAACACTTTCCCACCAAGAGACAAAATAAAACATTTAAATTTAAATACACACGTGTCAAGTGACACAAATAAAACACTTTTACAAAAATAAAACATGAAATTGTCTCTTGAGGCTTTTACACAATAAAATTAAATAACACTTAACACTCATGCAGCATATACTGTTAGGAATAAAATACAACACAAATGGGGTGTTGTCTCTCCAAATAGACAAACCCTGGCTTACGAACATACATAAGTCTAGGTTTGATTCTTCGTAATTTTCCATGGTCACATGGTAAATTTCCTGCGCATCTCAATTTACACATTAGTACTTCCAAATATCCATATATAATATAATTCAATAATATAACAATACACATCATTACTTGCATACAATTTTCATCTGCACAGATTGAATACATCTTTTATCAAACAATTTCACATAAGCAATTTTCATCCCAATTCACATAAACTAAACATACATCATAGTTCTACATTCAGAGTAAAGTCCTGCAAATTCAATAACGACATCTATCATTGCAATATCATTCTATCTAATAATCATGTAGTGTTCTATCTTATAAAGCATGTAAGTAAATCATCAAATCATAGCAATGTTATCCAAATCCTGAAATCATATAAGTTCTAAGTCTCAAAATGCATCAAAATAAAGTATCCATAATAGTCTAAAATATAAAAATCCACTGAATGCCAGACTGAGTCGAGGTGAGGCCTCACAGTTCTCCATACCCCAGATGGAAAATCTTATGGACAGTTTAGCAAGAGAACGTTACTTCCCAAAATTGATTTTAAGATTGGCTACCACCAAATCAGGATTAGAGAGGGGGATAAGTGGAAGGTGGCTTTCAAAACTAATGAGGTCATCTATGAATGGCTAGTTATGCCTTTTGGGTTATCTAATGTCCCTAGTACATTCATGAGACTCGTGAATGAATTCCTAAGAGATTTCATCAACAAGTTTGTGGTAGTATACTTAGATGACATTTTGGTATTCAATAGGACAAAGGAAGACCATTTGAGACACCTGGACAGGGTGTTAGGGAGGTTGGATGAAGACAAATTGTTAATGAATCTCAAGAAGTGTGAATGGATAAAGGAAGAGTTGGTATATTTGGGATTTGTGATTGTACAAGGGGCCTTAAAAATGGATCCATAAAAGGTAGAGGCCATACTCAATTGGCCAACACCTAAATCAGTTGGGGAAGTCAGAAGTTTCCATGGGTTAGCAATCTTCTACCGCGAGTTCATCAAGAATTTCAATCATATTGTTGCACCCATGATAGACACCATCAAAGGAGAGGAGAGGAGAAGATTCCAATGGACCAAGGAGGCTGATCAGAGCTTTGAGTACCTCAAGGAAAGAGTAGCACATCAACCTATCCTTATTCTACTTGATTTCAATAAGGTATTTACAATAGAGTGCGATGCCAATGGCTATGCCATAGGGGTAGTGTTGAGTCAAGAGGGGAAGCCAATAGCTTTCTTTAGTGATAAATTGAATGAAGCCAAAAAGAAGTATTCATCCTATTATTTGGAGCTATATGCCATGGTACAAGAACTTAAAAAATGGAGACACTACCTACTGGCCATGGATTTTGTGGTATATACAGATAACTATGGTTTGAGTTTCCCAAACAGTCAAGAGAAGTTGAGTCATCAACACATCAAGTGAGTGGAGCAATTTCAATCCTATACCTTCACCATAAAGCACAAGAAAGAGTAGGCTAACAAGGTAGCTAATGTGTTGAGCAGGAGGAAAATGATGATACAAGAGTTGTAGCTTCAAAGCGTGGGAATTGATTCCTAGAGAGGTATGTATCAGAATGATGCAAACTTTTATGAAGTGTTTGTTGTTTGTCAGCAGTCATAGGGTTCTTTTCATAGTGAGTATGCAGATTGTGTATTACAAGGTGGTCTTTTGTTTAAGGGAGCTCAGTTGTGTGTCCCAAAGTGTTCTATGAGGGAGAATCTAATCAGAGAGAAGCATAGTGGTAGTCTAGGAGGATATTTTGGATGTGATAGGATAATGGATTAGGCCAAAAGGTTTTATTACTGGCTGAAGATGCACCTAGATGTAAAGAGGTTTGTGGAAGTTTGTGGTATGTGTCAAAGAGAAAAGGGGTCAATTTCTAATGTAGGGATGTATCAACCTCTGCCCATACCTAATAGACCATGGGAAGCCATCAGTATGGACTTTATTTTGGGTCTACCAAGGACTACAAGAGGATATGACAGTGTGTATGTGGTTGTAGATAGGTTCAGCAAGATGGCTCAATTCATTGCATGTAAGAAAAACAATGATGCCTCCCACATTGCTAGCTTATTCTTTAAGGAGATTTTAAGGATCCATGGATTTCCATTATCCATTGTGTTTGACACATATTTAGATTTTATTAGACATTTTAGGAGGATATTATGGAGAAAATTAAGAACCAATATGGCTTTTAGTTTTTCCTATCATCCCCAAATGGATGGGAACACTGAGGTTGTCAATAGGTCATTGGGAAACCTACTTAGATGTCTGACTAAGGAGAACAATCGGTCATGGGATCTAATCCTACCTCAGGCAGAGTATGCATACAATGATTCAATCAATCAGAGCTTAGGGAAGAGTCTGTTTGAAGTTGTCTATGGAGTGCATCATAGAGGTGTCTATGAGTTGAGATATTTAAGAGGAATGGATAGAAGGAGTGCCCAAAGTGAATATTTTGTAGTAGCCATGCATGACATTCACAAATGGATCAAGGAGACACTTGAGAAGAATGTAGACAAGTATAAATGAAAGACAGACTTGAAGAGGAAATATGTACAATTCAAGGTGGGTGATCTAGTATTGGCGCATTTGAGGAAGGAGAGATTACCAAAGGGAAAGTACAAAAATATAATGATGAAGAAGATAGGGCCATGTAAAGTGGTTCACAAGTATGGTAACAATGCTTATGAGATTGAACTCCGACCGGGGGTTTCTATCTCACCTATATTCAATGTAGCAGATTTGTATCCCTGTAAGGAATCTGATTTTGCAGGTCAAGGAGAAGAAGGAGCTGAAGATGCTAATATGGAATGAGTCAAGGACCTTTCACATGCTCAACCTATGCAACTTGAAGCCATTTGGACTCAAGAGAAGTGAAGAGGACAAGGAGGAAAGTTTATAAGGAGCACCTAGTCAAGTGGCTAGGGCTACCAAATGAAGAAGTTATAGCAATTTTTCACATGGTGACCTAGTTAGCTAGGGTAACTAGGGTTATAAAAAAAATTAGACCGATTCTCCCTCCGTATCTTGCATAAAAAAGATAGGCAAAGCTCATTGAATTTGGAGGTTCTCTTGAAGCTATTTTTAGAAAGGTAATGGCAATAGCACAACTAGGAAAAATTGTTTAGTTAAGTGTTGTTTTTCACATTTTGACCAGAGGACATCCTATAATAGACTACCCTGAAATTAGTACTTTAGTATACTTTTTGGGCATTCCTAACTTTCCTAATAGTCATTGGTCAGTAAACAGTGGTTGGTAATTGGCAAGTTGTCTTGCTAAGGTTGAAAAACAAGATATAAAGGAAACAATTAGAGAATCAAACTTTATTGCATTGTCTTTGGATGAAGTTACGTCAATAGATAATATGTCTTGGGTATGTATGCATTTTTATGTTGTAAAGAATCATATCCACCAATATCATCTACTATGTGTTTCTAAATTGAAAGAGAGTGTGACATCAGAAACTCTATTTCATCTAGTTAAAAGTTCATTAATTGAATATGGAGGTATGGATGACTTGACAATTGTAAAAATTTTGGTATGTGTAAGAGTGGATGGAGCTTCAGTAATGCAAGGTCATAAGAACAATCTTTTCATAAAGCTACAAACTTCTTGTTTGCCCTACATGACTACCATTCACTGCATGGCCCACAGAATGAATCTATCTTTTAAAATTGTGAACAAGTATCATGTAGTAACAAATGTTGAAGATTTAATCAAAGAGCTCTACTCATGCTTCTGTCAAAGTCCCAAACGGTTTTTGGAATTTTAAAATTTTGCCAATGGAATAATTGATGGGAACAAGCTTCTTAAGGATGTCGACACCAAATGGCTCTCCTTGCATGGTCTAGTGCATCAATTTTATTTATAATATTGATCCTTGATTACAGTAATGTACAAACATCACCACATAGTAGAGAAATCTCCTGACCTGCTTCGTAGGTTATGTGATATAAAGACAATCCTAACTTTAGCAGGTCTTCTCCCCATGCTAGAGGAAATGAACCATCTTGTGAAAAAAGCCCCAAAAAGAGCTATGTATATTGCAGAATATGCTAAGCTACATAAAATGACATTCATGACCCTCAATAATCTCTATCAATTAGAACAAACACTTGTAGATGTAAAATTTGCTAGCTAGTAGACATTGACAAATTTGAACAATCCTAATAATTTTTTTCAATTTAATGCAAACGGGGAGTTATGTGTTAGTGTACATAGATTTTAGATACCAATGCACCACCTTGCCATGATCATGGAACCAAGAAATCACTCTAAGAAGAAAAAAGTAAGTGTCACAAGGGAAGATTTTAGCAAGATTTTTTATTTTGTGACTGCTAGTCTAAAGAAAATCGCATGTTTTGTTTCCTCATAAATTAGAAAACAATTCCCTCATGATGAGTTACTTGAAGCCATGTCTATTGTGTTTCCTCAATATTGGGAACTCAAAAATCCAACTGATTTTCATCATAGGATCATAATGACTTTGATAAACCATTTTTGTAAATCTGTAGAAATCAATGGACAAACTATAGAAAGAATTTTAAATGAAACAATTCTTAGAGAGCAATCAGCTTGTCTTGCATTAACTATGAGGCATCAATTTGAAGAATTGAAAAAAGTAAAGAACCCCTTGGAAGAGAGATCAGTAACAAAGGTTTGGACAAAGATAGGTCAGAGAACACAATTGGTTGAATCATTATCAAAGTTTCTCAAACTTGTTGATTTATGTCAAAATATGATATTGGGTTCGATGGAGGATGAGAGAGTTTTCAGTGCTTTGGGGTTCTTAAAATCAAAGATAAGGAACAAGCTAGACAAGAATTTGGAAAATTTCTTACAGTTGTATACATCAAGGTATGATGGCCTAAGTTTTCCTTATGAAAGGGCACTAGGAATCTAGATGTCCAAAACTAAAAGAAGAGGGATGGGCAACACTACAAACCAAAGTGGGACAATTGATAGTGACAAAATGAATGCCAATGTCACATGTACTACTAGTTTTGAGATGTGGTTAAGCACAGGTATGCAGAGTGAAGAAAACAAAGACAATAATCAAGGAAGCTATCGATTTGATGATCAGGATGATGAGATGATTTGGAAAATTTAAGAGATTTAGCACTAGAAGTTGTTAGGTATTTATTAAACTTTTGGCTGCATATTGCATAATGTATTTCATCTATCACATTACAAAATCCTAATTGTTCTTGATGATATTTTTTGTTTCTATTAATGTCATTTAATACTGATATGCAATTGCATTTTTCAAATTTCTATTTACAAGTTAATAAATTAACGTACTACTATTTTTCAATGTTCAAGAATAAGGTTGCATTATTAATTATTTATTTGATAATTGTGATTCAACATTCAAGTATCAAAAAAGTGTAGTGTTGCATTTGTAATTTCATCATGATCATGGAGACTATTAATTGCATTAGTATCCAAAAATATGATTAATATCTGATATCGATCATAGCATGAGATGAATTTTCCCAATTGCAACTTACTACTTGTTCTCTACATAGAATCTCTTTGAATAGAGTAAGCAATTTTAATCTTCTACTTTAGAAGAATTTGTGAGCCATTCAAACTCAACAACACAGTGTAGAAATATGAACTTCAACCAAAAATTCCTCAATTTCATTGATTCATATAAGATTCTGGATAACAAATGTGGAATTTTTGTATATTATTCCCCCTTAGTGAATTAGTATATCTGCTTCTATTGGACTTTTGTAGTATATGTAGAAGTCAAAGAAGGAGAGGGAAAATTAAGGCCTTGATTATCCTCTTATATAAAAATTAAGGATGCAAGAAGCTTCGAGCCTTTTACAATATCAAAATTTGAAAACTAAGGAAAAGAGAGGAAAAAGGATTAGAAGTGATCAAATCCATGTTGCTCGAACTGTTGAAGCCTCTTGACATGTTTGTGGTAGCCTCTATTTTCAATTTTTGTTTTTGCCAAATACAAATTTCAAAATTTTGATGACTTAAAAATAGACAAGAAGAAGATTAGGAATCATCAAATCCATGTCACTTGAGCTCTTGGAGTCCTTTGAGATGTTGTCGGTACTCTTTTTCTTCTTTTTTTGATCTAATTGTCCCCATTTTAGTCATCCCACTGTCAATCCTTGATAATGCATCCATGTATGACCCCAACTTCTTCAGGAACCATGCATCATCTATAGTAACATCTAGAAATATTTGGTTATGTATGGTTCTAAGGTCTACCTTCCACTCTGATTTAGATCTAAGGACCTTTTCACCCTCTAATCTACTTCTTTCTCTATCAAACAGTGTAGGCATATGACTTGCTACCAAACATTCAAAACTTGTGAGCTCATCTCGAATTATTTGTGCATACATTCTATGGATGATCTAGATCTTCTTGACCACCTCAAACTTTTCCGTGAAACTCATAGTAATGATATGCAACTGGTAATGAGGAACTCTGATTGATAAAAGCTCCAATAATGCAACTGTCCTGTTCATATAGGATAATGAGCATGCTATAAAACATTGCCATCTTAAATTCTCTTGAGAAAGTCTTAGTAATTCTCTACGCTCACCCCAAGCTATATCTACATGCTCCAAAATCTCATTGATTTTTTAATCCAACAATGATTTAGCCATGTCCACCCATACTTTTCCTTCTACTTGTGAAGTGTTTTCCCTTAATATATAAACTTCATTATTTAACCTTGTTACATCAAACCTGGCTTGGGCCAAATCATTCCTTAATCCTATCACCTCCTGAGATGAATACTCAATCATTCCAAGAGGCTTATATGTAGGTCCTGCATACAACTGCTCTTGTAATGTTGTCACCCTTTCTCTTAGAATGACCACTTCCTCCTCCATCTTCATAACTACCTTGTGGGCAAATTTTGCCACATTTAAATTTAGGCATATTTCCTTTGTGATGGAAGTATCAAATACTCTCTTAACAAGTAGAGTTCCAAATAATTGGTCAATTTCTTGACTCGTTTTAGGTCTCTTTGTTACTTTATGAAGGCATCAAATTACCAGTTGATAAAGGTGATCATCAGAGATCACTCCAAAGAGAACCTTTTCTCTCTATTCAAGATCCATTGCCTCCAAATAAATGTCATGCCTCTTTTTAATCTCATCAAAAAAAATAGAGGATGAGATATCCCATCCTTCGAAAAGAAGCACTCCACTCCTCTTCACAATCTTCCTCCACACCTCAGGGGTCATAGTTGTCAATTTCTGATTTGCTACCTTCAATATTTCATCCTTTAACTTCACTCTTTCATTATACTCACTGTTGTCCTGATCAATACCCCTTTTTCTCTCTATTTCATTTGTCAAATTCCTTATTACAAAATGTCTAAACTCTCTAGTATTCACAAACAGATCATCACTAATGAATTGTTCACAAGCATTTAGCCTTGCATCCTCATTGAGATCACCCCCAAGCTCAAATGCATCAAGGGGCCACTCCTTAGGAGGATACTAAACTGTAACACCCAATCTTGTGTCAAACCTATAAGGGGGAAAATGCTCATCTCTTTGGAATTCAAAACCCTCATAAGACTGAAATGGAATTTCTTTGCCCGAGGATAACATGTGTAGAGGAGTTACAGCTCTTAGGCTTTTTGGAATCTAAGTAATAGGGCCACTAGAGGATGATGCAGCCATAGGATTTTTCATAGCTTCATTTGCAAGCAATCTATGTGAAGGGGAGTGGTCAAAAGACATAGTAAGAGTAGTAGAGGTCATAGGGGGGTCATCATAACTTGGTGGAGGGGAAGCGGGACCAATAGCAGAACCAATTGACTGAAGAGATTTTGGCTTTTCCTCCTCTACTCTCTGAACCAGTGGCATAACTTCCAATTGAGTCCTCTCATGAGGCAAGGGAATTATATAAACATCAAGATAAGCACCAAAGATGGCCTTTACTCTAACTTTTGGAACTGTCAGGATTTGCCATGATGGAGAATATGTACTATCCTCCCTTTTATTTTTGTGCTCCATGTACTGAATTTTGTACCACCTTTCATTCCTCTTTAAAACATCATTGTAGTCCTCATCATTTCTAATGATATCTTCTTCATAATTCCATTGATGTTATTGTACCAAGTTGCTTTCCCAAGCTTCTTGACAAACCATTCAGAGTCATAAAAGATGCACTTGACTTGGGGTAATCTATACTTATTCAATATGGAATTAAGAATTTCATATACTTTCCTATTGAGGAAATGATACATCACAATCACAACCTGTGATGGGATCATTGGTCCCTTCTTGTGGGATCCACCAACCAAAGACTAGTCAGTTTCAACTAACTGATGCATAATCTATAACAAAGCAACCCTATCTTGAATAGTAATAGGTAGCTTTCGAGGAGTGACAGGGCTACCAAATATCCTAATAACTATATGGTCCTTGAAATAGAACCATGATTCCCAATTATGAGGGATATCCAATTTAGGCTTAAGGTCCTTGGGTCTCAAAAACTCTTTGGTTGTTTGGCTTAAACCCCACCTAACCTCCTTCTGCAAAATACTCAAAAGTTTTTTAATAAAAATATTTTTGAAAACTAATAAATTAGATTCATTCATATGAGAGTCTCGGATATAAGTCCATTCTTAGACTAGGAGATGTTCTCCTCCAATTACGGTTGCAATTTGCAATTTTGGATGTCAAACCTTGAGGCCCTTGTACAAGAATATATGCATTACCAAAGAGTAGTACTTGAAAATTGACGATTTTCTAGTCTTGAAGTCATAGAGGGCATTGTGGAGGCCCTCAACCACCACGGAAGAAAAGTCAAATGGCCTATTGATATCTCTGCTCGGGATATCCATACATATCACTAGCATCCAATTAGGAATTAGGTCTCTTGCATCTGCAACACATACTTGGCAGAGGGAATAATAAGAGTATGTGAAATAACTAGCAAATGAATCAACATTATAGGGGGCAATTTTTTGTGGAGTCATCTTTCTATCATCTGCCTTTAACTTTGGAGGCCTAAATGAAGCCAAGTTCCTCCTATATAGATTTTAATTTCTCTTATATTCTGCATC
The DNA here is from genome assembly GCF_030272615.1 of Cryptomeria japonica. Taxonomy (NCBI): domain Eukaryota; kingdom Viridiplantae; phylum Streptophyta; class Pinopsida; order Cupressales; family Cupressaceae; genus Cryptomeria; species Cryptomeria japonica. Next base: position 622,338,189 of record NC_081415.1, read on the forward strand.
CAACTCCTTTGTATCAATGGTCCAATCTGCATTGGGATTAAGCATGAAAACCTCATCGATAACATCCCTCATGATTTCAGTGAACCTACCACCCTCACTTGCCACAATCTCTCTAGTGTCTAGCTTGTAGTTTATAGAAATGGCAGTGGTCAATTCAGTGTTTACATATACATTTCGGACCACCAGTCTGCCCAAATTGTAATTCCATGTGTTTGAAACTAGAAACTTTTCCTTCTTCTTGTTATAACCTTTTCTCCAAAGGCTAAAACCACATGGTGGAATTAGTGCATCCCTAATTCCCACTGAGCAATCAATGATAAATTCATCTAGCCTAGACCCCAGCTTCGACCTCTTTTATGTTTCATTTGAGCTAGGGAGTTGAGAAATTAGCTCTTCTAAAAACTTTTTTTTTCCCAAGCTAGAAGATTCTATCATTGTTGGGGTTAGGGTTTGCCCGATCTTGTGGAGACAACAACTTAAAAATTCAAAATTAAAGCTCAAATTTCAACCTAAATACTCAATGATTGATATACAATCAAGGGAAAACATAGAAGATAATGGGTATGGTATAGCAAATGCAGGGAGAATATCACGACAACCCTTATCACATACCCTAATTATGATAATAAGAAATTATAGCTCAAGACTCAAAACATATCTAGAGCATGGTTAATGTAAAATTGTTACAAAAAGATGGTGTTGATATGGCTAGAGACTCTTGAATCATAATGGGCAATTGAGCTCATTAACTGGTGTGATGGCAGGAGATAACCATCTCGTTAACTACATGACTCTTATTATTTTTTATTTTTAACCCATTTATAAATCTCCTTGGTATTGTGGGATTAACTTGACCATGCATCTTTATTCAATCGTGAAATTGTACGAGCATCGCATCCATTGATTTTCTATGAATATACCACCTCTTAATTCTCCTAGACGGTGAGAAATCGGGACCCTCATCCTTTTTGCATGACATAAACATCCAAATGTCTTCAACTTTATTGGTCCAGGAATTTGCTATCATCATCTATGCAAGGCCCACATGCTATATCTATAGTGGAGTTGTGGAATTAACCTTCAGGTGCAATCCATCAATTGCACAATCGTGTGAGAATCATGTCCATTGATCTCATACAAGTTGTCCACTCAATATAGTGCATAAGGTGTGAAAACACCGGGCCCATACTTCCTCCATGTCATCCTCTCTTCCATCTATGACTTGCCTATTTTTCCAAACATATACAATCATTGTGTGTAGGTCCCACCCACCACACAAGTGGTGGGGTTGCAGAGTTAATACAAGCGACCAATTTTCGTCAATCGCACAATGATATGAGTTGTTGATCTTGCCAAATTTAAAATAGAGATAAAATAGAGTTAATTGAAGCCACGACAAAACATTCGTAGAATCATAAAATACAAGTAGAACAAATTTAATTGAAGCCATGAAAAAACATTCATAGAATCATAAAACAAAGATACAATAGAGTTGATCGAAGCCGTTGTGTAAGGGAAAACGAGAGACTAAGTATGGAAACCCTAATCCCACTCTCATATAAACTCATGGAATATGAAAGAGCCTAGCGAGATAACACACTTCAGCTACTTCTTATGAGAAAGAAATAGTCATGTATTACCTCTTAGGTTTTCTATTCCTTTGTTGTAAATGAGAGAGAGGAATGATAAAAAAATGCAATCTAACCTAGAATGCAAGTAAGCAAGCAAATCCTAATCTAAGAATGCAAATCAAAGAATAAATGACATAATGCTGAAAAGTGTAGATTAGAATGAAAAATCATAGGTGCACCTATGTCTCAAAACTAAGCTCAAATGTCCAAGACCAAGGTGCTAGGCCACTATCCAGATTCTGCAACTCTGGAGTTGCAACTGACAAGATAGATTTTGGAGCCTCCAAAACACTGTTCTGCCAAATCCTACTTACAGAGGGCAAGACCATGGTGCCATGCCACTATCCTGGGAAGGACTAGGGTGTCATCCCATTATCCTGGGAAGGACCAGGGTGCCACACCCCTATCTTAAGGTTTTTCTCTAAGATCTGCAACCCATAACTGTCCCTATGTGCTCTTCCGGTCCTGAAGCTTCCAAAGATGCTCAGATCCGAACTTGTACCTGCAGTTGAAAAATAGGGTTTGGGGTGGCTATATAGGATTTTTCCTTAGTCAAACCTCTATATTGGTGATGTCCACCTCCACAAATAGCTAATAGTGTAATGAAAATGTGTGTGCAAGAACCTTGTGTGTGTGCAAGATCCTAAAATGAAAGCAACAATCTAAACCAACCCTAAAGAGTAAACCCTAATTGCTTATAATTGACAAAGTAAATTCTTTAAATCCATAATGAAAAGTGATCTAAAGCATGAATATGAATCAAAATGAAGCTTATGCAAAGACATGAAAACAACATAAAACCATACCCAACCCCAAGGGAGAGGTACAAGCCAATCGTCAGTTGGTGATCTCCTATTGTTCTTCTACATCTTCAAAAGCCCCCAATTGATGAAATGATGATTGATGAATTTTTGTTGGATGAATGTTGAATATTGTTGAAGAATTCAAAGATCTACTCTTAGGCTGCAAAGCAGGCTCTTATGCTCCAAAAAAATTCTCTTAGATTCTTAGAAGAAGACCCCTTCAAATGAAGAAACAGAGCTTGAAAGTATGCAAACCTAGAACTTAATTTCATGTTTAGGATGAACTAGGATTTGAAATTCTCGCTAATATTTTGGGGTTAAGCATTATTATATCATAGGAATGTGATCTCAAAATTTTGGGGAAAAATTCGAGGACCATGTGCATTCCCACCACGGTCTGACCAACTTCTTCCCAAATTTTTGAGGCCATTAGATATGATGATATGAGAGCGCATCCCAAAGTTACAACTGATTATGAGATGTTTTGATATGTGAAATCAAGCCTAAATAGTCAAATTAAGATATAATTAGGGTTTATGATTAAATGATTCATTGGAGAAACTAAATGAAAAGGAGCACGCTTACGGTAAAGGGCCCAACTTTATAACATGTAATGTGGTGAAACATAACCTTAGATTTAATTAATTAAATTTGTTGGTATTTTGGTATGGTTTTGTCATTGATGTCAACACCTACTAACTCTGGCACTTTGGAGAATCAACAACATTCACCGGCAAGCAAGTGACTTATGCACAGTCATCGGTATATGGTACACCAGCAGGATATAATGTTCACCGACACTTGGAACAGCATGGAAAACACCTAGTCATGTTGAAAACATCGTTTGGTCACTTTGTCTTGGAGTTTTGTTCATTGGCATATTCATATTTGCATATTTGTTGTTACCGACAAATAGGTCCAAGATATACACTGGTAGGTTTATCTTTTCTAGATCAGCACGATGTGCTATGCATATGTCTCATTATTGTTGTAAATGCATTAAGCCAACATGTTGAATCGGTTATTGCATTGGAAATTGTTTTGTTTGTAAATTAATTTTATTGTAATATCCTTTAGAGCTGACCTACTAAAATTGGTCTTAGGTTATGATATAAATGTAAGATCTTATTTGTAAGATCGTGTGGAATGCAAAAAATAATTGTGTGAAGATATATGTGAGAATAAGCAGAGCTATACACACAGACATCATTTGAAGGTTGAAGGAGGGTTTTTTGTGAAGACAATCAAAACTACACCGGTATTGAATCTAGCATAGAAAGATGATAATTTGAGAAGTACATCCTTATTGGATTTAACCATCCAATTATAGTCAGTGTGACTGCTATTTGTGTTTGAGCAGTGAGCTCTAAGCGCTTGGCCTTTCTGCATGTGCAAACCCCATTTGTATACACATACTATCTACAGTAGTATTATCTGATTGTGGGTAAGGTTTCCCACTGTGGTTTTTCCCTTTACAAGGTTTCCACATACAAATATTGGTGTTATGTGTTGTGGATGACTTTGTCTTTTTGTTTCATGCATTAATCTTTACCGATATTACAATTAACTGATAAAACTGTCTACCAGCATAAAAGACTAGTTTACCGGTATTAAGCATTAAGTTGGTAAAGTTGTTTTTGGTTTTAATTTATTAGACAACTGATTCACCCCCCCTCTTAGTTGTCTTTGGGATGTAAGAATTGGTATCAGAGCTTAGTCCTCTTTAGTTGCAGAAGTTTAATAGCTTGAGGAGATCCAATGTCTACTAACTATTTCAGAAAGGACAGTCCTAAACTTGATGGAACCAACTATGGCATATGGAAGATCAGAATGGAGACACATTTAAATTGCATTGGAAAGGACATCTGGGAAGTTACAAAGAATGGCTATACTGCTCCTACTTCTGGTCAGCCTAATCCACCTACCTTGGGAAAAGATGAAGAAAATGATTGCAAAGCAAGACAAGCACTTTTGAGCGCATTAACAGATCAATAAAGCATGGGATTATCAGATAGATCAACTGCTAAATCTATTTGGGATGATTTGAAAACATTGAATGAAGGAGAATCCACAGTCAAAATTGCAAAACTTGAAAGCTTCCTGGTCAAGTATGAAAATCTGAAAATGGAAGAAGATGAAAGGATTTATGTTTTTATGGAAAGAGTAAATGAAATTGTTTTGGGTATTAAATGTTGTGGAGGAACCTTAAGTGAAGATGAAATTGTTTCAAAAGTTTTAAGAGAATTGCCACCAGCATATAAAATGAAGGTTACTGCTACAAATGAGTTAAGAACAATTCCTAATACATCAGTAACTAGGGATACATTGATTGGAAAACTTTCAGCTTTTGAAATTGAGGAATTTGGTCCTATTGCTACTATAAAGATAGATTTAACTTTTAAGGCATCAACATCATCTACACCATCATTTGACAAGTCTGATTGGAAAGCCTTTTATGCAAGAGAACTTGAGGAAAGTAGGAGAGAAAATGAAAAACTCGAAGAACTTGAAGTACTATTTGCAAGAAAAATGCCTAAAGGTCTAGTTGGAAGTAAGTATGAAGGTAAAGCACCCTTTAAATGGTTTAACTGTAATAAGATTGGTCATATGGCTTCTAGATGCCCTGTTAGACATGCTAGACTAAGAGAAGAAGCTAGGAGAACATACAAGCCTAACCCTGAATATCTAAGATACACATTTAAGAAGAATAAAGATAAATCTTGTTACCTTGCTGATGAAGGAGTGACTGATGATTCTGATGAAGATCTGGTAGACAATGGATGGGTATTTGTTGCTATAACAAAAGATCAACCAACACCTACTATTCAATCAGTAGAACAGGCCCTAGCAGCTAAAGTTGAAGTTAAGGATGAATGGATCATTGATTCAAGATGCTCACATCATATGACTGGAGATAAAAGTAAATTCTTGAACTTTCAGGAATATAATGGAGGTCTAGTAATATTTGGAGATGATAAAGCTTGTCTGATCAAAGGTAAAGGTACAATATATCTTGATGTTAAGCATAATACTGACAATGTTTACTATGTTGAAGGTTTAAAGGATAATCTTTTGAGTGTTGGTCAATTAGTTGAGAAAGGATTTCAGTTACAATTCAAAAATGGAATATGCAAAATCATGAATAGAACTAGTTTGGAAATTGCAACCGGTAATCAAACTTGAGGTAATATCTTTCACTTGAATAACAGTGAAAAGGCATGCTTGATTGCACATATTGATGAAAGTTAGCTATGGCATAAGAGACTTTTTCATGTAAATTTTGATTGCATGGTAAAAATCAGTACTACTAAGGCAGTTAGAGATTTACCTAAAATTGTCAAACCTCACAATATAGTATGTAAGGAATGTTAATTTGGAAAACAAGTTAGAGCTACTTTTAAAAGTATTCTAGAAAAATCAAATAATGCTCTTGACTTAATTCATACTGATTTATGTGATCTAGCTAGAACTAAAAGTTTGCAAGGTGATAGATATTTCATGCTAATCATTGATGACTACTCTAGAATGTGTTGGGTTACTTTTCTCAGAGAAAAATCAGAAGCACTTGGAAGGTTCAAACTGTTCAAAGCAATGGTAGAGAATGAAACCAGTAAGAAAATCAAATGTCTAAGATCAGATCAACAAGGAGAATTTACATCTAAGAAATTTAATGCATTTTGTGAAGTGAATGGAATCAAAAGACAACTATCAGCACCCTGGACACCACAGCAGAATGGAGTTGTTGAAAGGAAAAATAGAACTATCTTGGATGCTGCAAGAAGTATTTTATCAAAATAAAATCTATCACATGTGTATTGGAGAGAGGCAGTAAGTACAGTGGTCTATACATTCAACAAAGTTCACATCAAAGGTGAAACCGGTAAGACCCCTCATGAGCTATGGTTTGGTATTACTCCTACTCTTAAATATTTTAGAATATTTGGAAGTAAATTCTATATTAGAAGAGATGAGTATATTGGAAAATTTGATCCTAGAAGTGATGAAGGTATATTTCTTGGTTATTCATCTAAGAGCAAGGCATATAGATGTTTTAACAAAATATTGCATAAAATTGTTGAGAGTACAAATGTGAAGATTGATGAACAATTCAAAGGAACTTCAAAGTATATAGACTTTGAACCAGCAATAGAGATTCTAACAAATGAACCTACATTGAACCCATCGGTAAAGAAAGAAGATCCAGTTACACCGATATCATCTAAAAATTCCACAATAACTGAGGAACAATAGCAAACAAAGATACCCCAGTATGTAAGACTGAATCACTCTGAAGATCATATAATTGGGAACAAGAATAAAGGAGTTATGACAAGAGGAAGACTGACAAATAAAGAGGTATGTCTTATTTCTCAAATTGAACCATCATCAATTAATGAGGCATGTGAAGATAAACAATGGATTAAAGCTATGGAAGAGGAACTAGAATAAATTGAGAAAAATAACACATAGACATTAGTTCCACGGCCTAAAGACAAAAATGTGATTGGAACAAAGTGGGTATTCAGAAACAAACTTAATGAAGATGGTAAGGTAATCAGGAATAAAGCAAGACTAGTGTGTAAGGGATATTCTTAGAAAGAAGGAATTGATTATAATGAAACCTTTGCACCGATAGCTAGAATTGAGGCAGTCGGATTATTTTTGACTTTTGGAGCACATAAGAACTACAAAGTATATCAAATGGATATTAAATGTGCATTTCTGAATGGAGATCTTGAAGAAGAAGTTTACGTTGAGCAACTTGATGGATTTTCTTTGATAGATAACAAAGATATGGTTTGCAGGTTAAGGAAAGATTTGTATGGGTTGAAACAAGCTCCAAGAGCTTGGTATGCAAGATTGGATAAGTATCTTTTGAAGATTTGTTTCTCTAAAGGTAATGCTGACAGCAACTTATATTATAAAGTAACAAATGATGACATCTTGGTTATAGAAGTTTTTGTTGATGATATAATCTTTAGAGGAGAAAAAAGATTATGTAAAGTATTTTCTATTGAAATGCAACAAGAATTTGAAATGTCTATGATTGAAGAAATAAAATTCTTTTTAGGATTGTAGATTTCATAGACTGATAAAGGTATATTCTTGAGTCAATCTAAGTACTTGAAGGAGTTATTACAGAAATTTGAGATGGAGAACTCTAAACCAGTAAGCACACCTATGACTACAAATGACAAATTATCACTAAGGGATGAATCTACACATGTTAATCTGACTAGGTACAAATCTATGATATGAGGTTTACTATATTTGAAACAAACAATACCTAATATCATGAATGCAGTATGTATTGTTTCAAGATTTCAAAGTAATCCTAGAGAAAATCATGAATTAGTAGTAAAAAGGATTTTTTGGTACTTACAAGGCACTGCAAGTCTTGGATTATGGTATCCTAGAGATGAAAACTTTAAATTATGTGCATACATAGATGCAAATTGGGTAGGATATGTGGATGAGAGAAAAAGCACCATCGGTGGAGCATTTTTTCTTGGAAGTAGATTAATTTCTTGGTTGAGTAAGAAACAAAGTTGTACATCTTTATCAATAGCTGAATCAGAATATGTTGCAGCTGTTTATGGTGAAAATGGATAACAATAACAACAATATTGAAAGGCTAAATGAATTCAACCACCAAACCCTAGCCTAACAATGAACAAAGATCCACCATAACATATGAAGATTACCTAAGACAATGCAAAATAACTCAAAATCACAAAGATTATACCATCACATGTCCAATAGGGTTTTGATCTCCATTCTTCCTATCTCCGTTGATCTTGCTTGATATATTTGCTCTCATATTTTTATATGCACAAGAGCTCAACAAAGAACGGAATGTGGTTGCAAGTAGGATCGTAGTGTAGTTAATTGCATAAAAGATCATTAGCATGTGTCATTAGGGTATTAGGGTTTGATAATGAAGGAAGCATCTCCTCAAATAGAAGACACAATAAGAAATGGAGGGTTAAGATTGAGAGGTGTAAAAAGGAGGTCGGCTAGGATTAGAGGGTAGGTATAAGAAATACCAAAATAATGAAAGAGGTAGGTAGTGTATGAATTAAGAGATGAATGACATGTGTCATGTGTAGAAAAAGATAATGAATTAATTAAATAAATAAAGATTTATTTAATTAATAGAAGAAGTGGGATAATTAAATAAATAAAATATTTATTTAATTTAGGAAAAGGGATAATTTAAATAAATAAATGTATTTATTTAAATGAGAAATAAGGCTAGAAGAGGATAAATGAATTAATTAAATAAATAAAAATTTATTTAATTAATAGAAGAATTAGGCTTAGATAATTAAATAAATAAAATATTTATTTAATTAGACATGACAATTTTAGGTGTCTACATTTTGCCCCTCTTTGAGACAATGCGGCTTGTTGCGTTGTTTCAAAGAAGATAAGATGAACTGATACAGAGTTGCCCCAAAATGGGAATGATATGCCCCCTCGAGAGATTGGATGAAAACGTCTGAAAAAATTGTAGACAATCTCTCGATAAGAAAGAAAGGCTAGAATAGACTGGCTGGATAAAGTGACAAAGTCACAGGAAGAAGAATACTGACTCGGGAAATGAGGGCGAGGGCTAGGGTAGGCTATAAGATAGACCACGGGCAAAAGACATCCTCATTGTCATCCACACCCTTACAAGATCACAGTGCAGAGCGAGAAAAGAGCAGCAGCAGTCAGCAGCGATGGCTTTGGTTCATAGATTTGACCATGTTCGCCGATTCCAGCGACCAGCAGAGGCAGGAGAGCCGGTAAGTACCCAAAAACCTCCTCGTACTTTCACGCATTTCAAGTTTTGTCATTAATGCATGCTAAGTAGCAATAAATGCGCTAGGAATAGGGTAGTTGAAATATGCAAAAACGCGGAACCGCGTCTGTGTCAGTGCCAGGCGCGTCTGTGTCGGACAGGCGCATCTGTGTCGGGTCCAGGCGCGTCTGTGCCTGGAACCGCGTTTGTGTTGAATACGGACACGTTTGTGAAATGTAGAGGCGTATGTGCCCTGTAGGGGCGTTTATGTCATGTAGGGACGTCTGTGTTCCCTGGTCGCGTTTGTGCATGGTATAGGCACGTTTGTGTTCAGAAAGCGCGTCTGTGTTGCAGAAGCGCATTTGTGCAGTCTATAAGCGTGTTTATAAGCTTAAAGCGCGTTTGTGTGGCAAAATGCATAGGTTTAGTCTGTTTAGGTCAAATCGGCAGTTCTGTGATGAACATACGCTGTCGATTGGATAAGCTGCTGAGAGGATACACTCAAGCAGGTCCTCTAGGAAGACTAGGATAGATCAAGGCACTTTGTGGTGAACAGGGAGCACCAAGATAGGCAGCACTTTGTGATGAACAGGGAGTGCGAATGTGAGTAACACTTTGTGATGAACAGGGAATGTCACACACGTAGTACTTTGTGATGAATAGGGAGCACTACTAGGATAGATAGCAACACTTTGTGATGAACAGTGAGTGTCACTAGGATAGGTAAGCGTATGCATTTAGGTAGCAAGTAGCATTTTGTGATAAACAGTGAATGCCATGATAACTGACATGATTGATTGGTTGACTGCAGGAGTATCTGCCTATGTTGGAGTCACGGGAGAGATTCCCGTCTACTCAGAGGTTGCGACCAGAGTTGTCGATTCAGGATATGATTTCTATTGAGGAGATGGGTCTCACACATGTGCTATATGTGCCTGAGTTTCGGGCAAACATGGGTTTGCTGACTGCACTGGCGGAGAGATGGCACTCCGAGACTTGCATGTTTCACTTGCCTATGGGTGAGATGACAGTGACGCTTGAGGACATCTATAGGACTTTTCATATTCCGATCGATGGAGAGTTGATTCCATATGATCGAGATGGAGACAGAGAGGCACTGAGACGGGTATTCCAGGATCCCGGGTTGGAGATGCGAGCAGGTCACGTGGCATGGGATACCATGACCGCTATAGGTTTAGCTTTACCAACTGTTATCGGAGGAGTCATCAGTGGGTACTTATGTCCGGACAGAGCTACACGAGGATTGGCAGTTGGCTGGGGAGGGGCATTGGAGACACTGGTGACAGAGCACACCAGATATGCATGGGGGCCATGTGTCCTGGCCCATTTGTACTATGAGCTGCATCAGTTTGTGTACCACGGATCAGTGGGCTTGGGCTGCGGAGTGACTCTCCTACAGGTGTGGGCATATGAGCACCTTCTGATCACACGGCCTATCTACTTCAGAGGCAGAGGGCAGGGACGGAGTTTTGTGCACCTGTACGATATGATTACATCACAGCCTCGGATTGGTCGACTGGAGCACTGGATACGCGTCATAGATGACATTGATATGGTTATCTGGAGGTCGTACCTGGGGTGCGAGGAGTGGGATGATGATGCAGTGGAGCTACCCTATGCATTCAGGAGCAGGTATCTAATTGGGCGGACGCCCTATATTCTGGAGAGGCAGCTTGTTGACAGGGTATGCAGACAGTTCGGCAGGATTCAGTGGATGCCACGAGGCTCGGGCATGTATGCCCGTACAGTCAGAGATCAGGTACAGTTCGGGCCACTGTTATCATATGATCAGGCCATGACACAGCTGGCAGAGATGATGCCAGTACCATGGGACATGTGGCCAGAGGTAGAGGATGCAAGGATGGACGCAGAGTACTCTACGTATTGGGCAGAGCATCCCTTTCTGAGATTGACAGATCTGGGAGAGCTATTGGAGGGAGAGGTGGGAGGGGATGATGATGATGATGGTGGAGGGGATGGAGGTAGGGGTCGACGGAGGCGGAGGGGAGTGGTGGGAGAGAGGCGAGTAGCACCTCGGAGGGAGGGAGGACAGGAGAGAGCATCTCAGGTGGTGAGGGGTCGAGGTGGATTGCCCCTACATGTACCAGCAGCACAGGGTCCTAGAGCACAGGGACCGAGACAGGTGCAGGGATAGGGACAGGTGCAGAGACAGGTACCTATTTAGGCACCCAGACAGGTAGAGGGGGAGGCACAGGTGCAGGCACCTACAGAGGAGGAGCCATAGGCAGAGGCTGAGAGTGGTGATCCTGAGGAGGATGAGCTATTAGGGCTGAGAGAGATCTGCCAGGGCCAGGCAGACAAGATTGCAGATTTGGAGCGGGAGAGGGATCACCTCAGGATCAGGCTCAGGGACACAGAGCGGGAGAGAGACCAGGCCATCCAGAGATATACTGAGGCCGAGACAGCTCTGAGGGCAGGGAGGCGGGCAGCAGAGGATGCAGGGGCCGGCTACGCATATGTGCTGCGAGCCAGAGAGGAGATCGCCTACTGGAGGGATCTGTACTACGGTGCCGTGCCAGTGGATCAGTGGGCGAGGAGCTTCCATAGATCGTCGTGCACAGCGACGGCTACGGGAGGGAGTCGTAGGAGGCAGGCATCCAGCGGTGGGGTCATGGGTCCTCCACCACCACCACCAGACAAGCAGGGGGATCCTGGAGCGGGACCATCTAGAGCTCAGACTCCGTCGAGGCCAGCGGCTCCGAGGGAGGGAGTTCATCATAGCCATAGAGGGCTCCCCTTTGTATCAATATATGTACCATTTTTGTATTGTAGACACCTGCGGGTGATTTTGTAGCCATATGATTCTTTTGACATCATTGTATCATGACACATTTTGATTATATATGAGATGATCCATTTTTTTGCGGCAGCTATATGCATGTGTACCTTATGTGATGAGATGTTCTTATGTGATGCATGTTTTATGATATGGATGCTTATATGATGCAATGCAATATATTTTTGTTCTTTTATGTTGTATATGTGATGCATGATGCAAATGTGAATGTATGTAATGCAAATGAATATGATAATGCAAATGATTATTTATATAATGAAAATGTGAGATGTACTAACATGTGTTGTATGCAGGATGTGATGCAATTGTGATATCTATATGTATGTATGAAATGCTTATATGTGGTGATGTAGATGTAAACTATATGAAATGCAAATGTTTTTGGTGTGTCATTATACTCAGTCATGTGATAGTAGGCTACGCGAACTCGAGAAGGACAATGGAAGTCAATCAAGAAAGGGGGATGGAAGATAGAAGATATGAACGTGAAAGAGCTTCTTGTGCGGTATCATCATTGAGCTTATTATGGCAAAATAGGTTATGACAATCGAGGCATATGTTCGACCCAGAAAGTCATTGTACCCGTTTGCATGGAGATAAGACAGTCACAAACAAGGAATGCCCCAGTTCATACTAGACTCGCAGTGTCCTCATATCCTTGGACAAGTCATAGCATTACTAAAAGACAATCAACAGACAGCAAAAATAAATAGGTGACGATACCCCATCCTCGCCTTTCTAGTCAAAGACATCCTGGAGATAGAATCTCTAGTCAGAGACATCCCAGAAAAGCTAAAAGACATGTCACCAAAAAAGATGAAATCAAAAGAAAACCAAGACTCGACACCAACATCCACTGTAGTCCTCAAGTTTAGTGTCTCTTGTCACTTGTATGTCTTATTTGATTGTGGTCGCAATGTTCACTTTCACAGAAAGGATAGATAGCACTGAACCATAATGTTGTCTGAGTCTGTTGAAAGATTTGATTTTGTTGAAGCTCATTATTGCTGCTGTGTCTCATTTGAAACTGACTGAATCCATGAAACTGATACTTTATTGCGGAGAAGATGAAACTTTATTGCGGATCTGTGATGCAAATGTTGCTTTATTGTGGACTGTGCATGAATAGACTGAAGAAAGCTGGAAGAAACTGTACTCCTCAAAACATGTGATGTTCTCAGTTCCTCACCCATTACTAGACGTAGGATTTGCCATAGTCACAGAGAGGATCCGATTTATTATGGATGGAAAGGGAGTGAAAAGGGAGGGTTATTGATGGCTAACCAATCTTAGGTAGATCAATAACAAGCCATGATGGGACTGGGTAAGTTTATTATGGATGAATAGGTTGTGAGTGTGTGCAAAGTGAAAGGATGAAAGAGAATCCTGAAAGAGGGAGGAGCAAAGTCTCTACGCATGGCGCTGGTGACCCAGTTTTCACCATGGTACTTGCCCAGGGCGCCACCGAAGTGGTTTTCACCGTTGGACGAAATTATTTCTCTTTACTTTTTTGATTTTTTTCAATTTTTTTGTGTCACAAGGCGCCTGTTTGCCAGGTTTTCACCAAGTAATGATTTTTTTGTTTTATAATTTTTTTTTTTGTATTTTTGAATTTTTTGATTTTTTTGTATTTTTGAATTAGGATGTTCCGAAGAGCTTATGTGTAGAAACTGCGAAGGTGCATGCTATTGATAGGATACTCTAAGGGTTCACCTTCTGTAGTTGAGAGCTGATATGCCCCAGATCCATATACCGCTGTAATGATGTAAGGACCAAGCCAGTTTGGTTCAAACTTGCCCTTCTTATCTCTGTCTTGCTGATTCTTGGGGTTCTCTCTGAGTACTAAGTCACCTACCTCAAATGTGTGAGGCTTAACTTTGTGATTGTAACTGCGACTCATTCGTTGTTGGTAAGCCTTGAGATGATTAAAAGCAGTGTGCCTTCGTTCCTCCAGCAATTCTAGTTCTTGTAAGCGAGAGACCCTGTAGTCTTCATCGTTGATTATGTTTCTCAAGGAGACCCGTAGAGAAGGTAACTCGACCTCAATAGGCAAGATGGCTTCAGAGCCGTAGACAAGTGAGTAGGGTGTAGCTCCTATAGGTGTGTAGACACTTGTGCGATAGGCCCAAAGTGCAGGATTGAATTGGATATGCCAGTTACGGCCAGCGTCGTCGACTATCTTTTTAAGGATTTTGAGAATTGTTTTATTAGACACCTCAGCTTGGCCATTACCTTGGGGGTAATATGGTGTGGAGAAATGATGGGAGATATGGAAGCGGTCATAGAGTTCATGAACATCCTGATTTTTGAAGGGACGCCCGTTATCAGTAACAATGGAAGTAGGAATCCCGTATCGGCAAATGATGTAGTTCAGGATGAAGGTAGCGATTTGTTTCCCAGTAACTTGTGTGAGAGGCATGGCTTCAATCCACTTTGTAAAATACTCTGTGGCTATGATAATGAATTTATGTCCATTGGAAGAAGGAGGGTGAATCTTGCCTATGAGATCGAGTCCCCACTGACAAAAGGGCCAAGGAGATGCAAGTGGTTGTAGTTCCTACGCTGGTGCATGTATGAGGTCTCCATGAATTTGACACTGCTTACACTTCTTGACAAATTGATATGCATCTTTTTCCATAGTAGGCCAGTAGTATCCAGTCCTGATGAGTTTCTTGGCCAAGGTAGGACCACTAGTATGCGGGCCACATATCCCTTCATGCACTTCTCGTAATGCAATCTGAGCTTCGTCACTCTCTAAACATCTAAGAAGGGTGCCATCTAGACCTCGTCGGTATAGGATATCTGCTAAAATGACATATCGTGAGGATTGGCGAATGAAAGTGCGGCGTTGATTGTTCGATAGATCGGGAGGTAAGATATTGTCGCGAAGGTATGTGAATATGGGACCATATAACTGGGATTCAGGACCAGCAACACATATCATTTCCGTAGGGGTGATCTCATATGACAGAAGCAGCAGGTTGTCTACCAGGAATTCATAGCAGGTCTCATTTTGTGGTAGATCAATGAGCGAAGCAATTGTAGCCATGGCATCTGCAGCGCGATTCTGTTCTCTTGGTATCTATTCAAACTCTATCTTTGCAAAGTGTTGTTTTAGATCATCTACCAGTTGTTTGTAAGGCATTAGCTTTTCATCTTTTGTTTGATAATCATCAGTTGCTTGACGGATGACAAGTTGAGAATCCCCAAAAACACGAAGTTCTTGGATCTTCCATTGAACTGCAATTCTTAACCCAGTTGTTAATGCCTCGTATTCCGCTATATTGTTAGTGCACAGAAATGACAAGCGATATGATTTTGGTATAGAATCGCCTTGAGGAGTTATAAAGAGTATACCCGCTCCTGCCCCGTGCTGTGTATATGAGCCGTCAAAATATAATTGCCTTGGCTTTGCAGGTGATATTGTTAGAATGGACTCATCTGGAAATTCTGACTGTAGAGGAGCATCATCTATCATGGGAGCATCTGCCAGTTGATCTGCAATTGCTTGTCCTTTTATAGCTTTTCTGTCCACGTATTCAATGTCGAATTCACTCAAAATCATTACCCACTTGGCCAGCCGCCCAGTAAGTGTAGCTTTGTTGAGAAGATATTTTAGTGGATCAATTCTGGCAATCAACTTAGTCTTGTGAGTGAGCATATAATGTCGTAATTTTTGTGAAGCAAAGACCACAGCGAGACATGCACGCTCGATTGGTGTGTAGCTTAGCTCATATCCCACCAATGTGCGACTGATATAGTAGACTGCTTTTTCCCTGCCGTCAGGTATTTGTTGTGCTAGGAGTGCCCCCAGTGCTGTCGGAGTAGCCGATATGTAAAGTAGCAATGGTTGATCTGGAATTGGTGGCATCAAAACTGGTGGGTTCAAAAGATAGTCTTTGAGCGCCTGAAAAGCCTATTGATAGTTCTCATCCCATTTGAACTTGATGTTTTTGTGTAGCAGGTGCTGGAAAGGATTACACTTATCTGCAAGTTGTGCTATGAATCTTTGTATGGACTGGAGTCTCCCTTGTAAAGATCGAAGTTGACTAATATTCTTGGGTGGCGGCATGTCCAAGATAGCCTTGACTTTTGCTGGATCCGCTTCAATTCCTCTTTTAGACACAATGAATCCTAGGAGCTTCCCGGAGGTTACTCCAAAGACGCATTTCTTTGGATTTAGTATTACCTTATATTTTTCCAACCGATCAAAGACAACTGAAAGGATGTTCAAGTGTGTATCTCTGTCTATTGATTTTCCCAAAAGATCGTCAACATAATCTTCCACGGTTATGTGCATGAGATCATGAAAGATAGTAGTCATCGCTCTTTGATAAGTAGCGCCTGCATTTTTCAACCCAAAAGGCATGACATTCCAACAGAAGGTTCCCCATGGACAAGTGAATGATGTTTTATGTTGATCTTTAGGTGAAATCCTAATCTGATTATATCCAGAAAATCCATCCATTAAAGATAGCATTTCATGACCTGCTGTGAGATCAATGATCAAGTCAATGTTTGGTAATGGGAAATCATCCTTTGGACAAGCCTTGTTGATGTCTCTGAAATCTGTGCATATTCGGATGCTGCGATCTGGTTTGCTGACAGGTACTAAATTGGAAATCCATTCAGGATAATCAATTGGGCGTATGAATCCGACATCCAATAATTTCTCCAGCTCTGCCTTGACTAGCAATGCCACTTGTGGATGCATTTTCCTTAATTTCTGCTTTACTGGTTTTGCCCCCGATTTGACAGTTAAATGATGCATCACCAAATCCGGGTCTAGTCCAGGCATATCCGCGTATGACCATGCAAAGTTGACTTGTCGTCCCTTAAAGAAGCTTATGAATTTTTCTCTCTTGGCCTCTGTCAATGATTGAGCCAAAAATATGTTGTGTGGAACCTCTGTTGTACCAATGTTTGTCTTTATAGTCTCCTCTACCAACATAGATGATTTTTCCTCGTATGATGCTGGGAGAATGTCGAGCCTTCCATCTTCGGGTGCCTCAGAGAGGTTTTCACCCTCAGATACGTCCTTTCTTTTTATTTTTTTGGAGTCAGATAGCGCCACAGTGTGGTTTTCGCCATAAGACCCTTGTTTTGTTTTTATTTTCACATTTTTGCGACTGGAAGGTCCGACACCCTCACCGAAGTATGCTATGTTGTTGAGCTCTATGGCGTATCCTGCTTTGTGGTCTCCAGGGGGAAGATCATCTCGAATGCCAAGGTAGTCGATAATAGCTTCGTCATTTTGAAATGTATCAAATTGTGCTGGTCCTTCATGATCCCAGTCAATGAGTTGGGGATGAACAAGGGGAAGGTCATTAGTGTTTTCAGAGTTTGCTGGACGAAGAGTGAAGATGTGGTTATATTCAGGTATGTCAAGGTAATCATCGAGGTCATCGATGGCACTCTCCTCATCAGTTTCGATCGTGAGCGAATCCAAATTGTCATCACTAGTAGAGCCTTCTGGGACAAGTGTCCTCATCCTATGTGATTTTGACCTAGGACCTTGAAACGAAGAATGTGCGGGATCCTTATGGGTTGGTTCTTGACCAACTCTAAACTTTTTGTAAAATTCCTCTTCCTCTGTGGGTTCATCTGGCTCTCTGAATGTCTCGGTGAGCTCATAGTCACTGGAGGATTTGTCTGAACCCCACTCCCACTCATTAGAATCTATGGAAGGATAATCCTCTTGTTGAACTTTGGCAAATTTAATTCGCCATACCTCTTTTGTTCTTTTATTATGTAGTCTGGGATTCAAAAAACCAAGCCCCTTGGAGCGTTCCCTTCTTGTAGTTAGCTCAGGTTGTAAGGGCTCCATGACACCTTCTTTGCGTAGTCCAAGAGGGCTTTTTCCATCATACCCGAATCTTTGCAAAATTTTGAAGCCTTTGCCATAGTTCTCACAGGGTATAATAATCTGATCATGTGTGTCCTCTTCAACGTCCTTATAGAGCATTTTATATAAATTTTCTTCTTCTAGTTCACCCCATTTTTGAAAGATGGTAGGATCCCATTTGAGTATCATGATGGAGATTTTCTTGTCAGGATGTGGCCTCCCATATTCTTTTGGAGAGCTCAGGACTTGTCGTAAAAACATTGTCTGATTCAGAGTGTATTCTCCCATGCCTTTGTCTTGAAACTTGGCTCTAAGTTCACCTTGTTTGGATGTCGAGGGCTTTAATGACTCAGGATCAATATATGCTGAAGAAGGAGTAGCCTCACGATTGCTGGGGATGATAGTCTCAGTATGTGATCTCAAGTTATTACAATATATGAATGGATTTGGATCACCATTGACCGTTACCTTGACTCCATTGTGAGGGAACTTTATGCATTGATGGTATGTTGATGGGACTGCCCTCATTTCATGAATCCACGGACGTCCTAGCAATATGTTATACGTGAGATCTAGATCTAGGACTTGACAAACCACATCCTTTGTGATTGGCCCTATTCTTAGTGGTAAGGTGACTGTGCCCTTGGACGAGCGCTCTTCATCATCATAAGCCTTAATGGTGATTTGGTTTGTAGAATTCATAGCTTTGTCAGAATATCCCAATTGTTTGATGGTGCTCAAGGTACAAATATTAAGACCTGCTCCTCCATCTATCAGGACTCGCTTTATTCTATGTTTATGTATGAAGGCTTCAACATGTAGAGGGAGTGTGGAACGGATAGATATCCCACCATGGCTTGAAACTGGTCCACGTTCAGATTAGTAGGGACAGCAATATCTCTCAAGATTTTGTCAAGGATAGCTTTATGTGCAGGAGATATACGTAAGAGCTCAAGAATAGAGATAAGTGCAGGTGTCTTCCCTAGTTGTTCTACAAGGTCGTACTCAGGCTTGGTTGATGAAAGATTGGTATTCTTAGTGGAGGTACCTGGCAATGTAATCTTACCTCGACGGGTTGTAACATGACATTCAGAGGTAGATTCGGACGAAGATCCCACACCTTTTAGGACAATTTTGGGTCTCTGAGAAGGATTCTCAGGATTTTTGTTTTTGATAGTAATGGTAGAGATATGATTGTCCATTGAGATGTGATTGATAGTAGAATCATAATTGTAAGGTGCTCTAGTGTAATTGGCTTGATCATTTGTGACTTTGGCTTTTCCTTTGTCATGTTTTGGGAATGGTTCCTTAAACATCTCATGCTCTTGATTAGATGAATGTCCCTCAATCTCTATATCTCCTCTGTCAATGAGATCTTGCACAATGTTTTTCAATCGATGGCAATTACCTGTCTTGTGACCCTTGCTCTTATGAAACTCACAATACTCATCATCATTCCACCAATTTGGTTTTACCTTTGGTTCATAAGGAGGAAAATCTGGAACTGTAATTACTTTGTTTTCTACAAGCTTTTTGAATAATGATTCAAGTGGTTCCCCCAATGGAGTGTACTTCCTTCGTGGTCTAGAAGTTGTTTGAGTATTCACTTGATTGTTTGTAGAACTTGATCCAGAAAAGATGAACTTGGGTCGCACTGTGTTGGCATCAACAACACCATCATTGACTGTGTTCTTGTTCTTATTCCAAAATTTTGGTTTGTCCTTTCCTTTGAAGTCCTCTTTGTTTTCTTTGAATAGTTTGATAACTCCTTGTTCAATTAAGACCTTTTCTGTTGCTAGGCCCTTTTCAATGACATCCTTGAATGTAGACAAACAAGCTTTCCTAAGATCATATCCAATAGCCTTGTTAACATTTTGAGTGAACATTTCTACCATTTGTTTCTGTGGGATTTCACAAGAGCATCTGCTAGCTAAGTTTCTCCATCTCTGTAAAAATGTTGCGAAAGATTCTCCTTCCTTTTGTTTCGTATTGCACAAGGTAGTAACTGAGACATCTGTTTCAATGTTGTAAGAGAAATGCTGAATGAATGCCTCTGCCAAGTCGCCCCATGACTTAATACCAGGAGGTAATTGAGAAAACCATTCCATAGCTTGATCGCCTAAGCTTTGTGGGAACAACCTCATTAAGTATGTTTCTTCTGCCGCTACCTCAATGCAAGCTGTGAAGAATTGTCTTATGTGTGCCTTGGGGTCTCCTCTCCCTCTATATTTGTCAAATTTTGGCGTTACAAAGTGTGGAGGAAATGGAGGCATTGGAATGCTCTTATCGAAGGGATAAGGACATATATCTCTCATAGTGTATGTAGGTTTTGGTGTACTCATGTCCTCCATTTTCTTTTGTAGATCTCTAATTTGTTGCTCCAAATTATTCTTGGGAGGAGATGGATTTCTTGTAGCATACCCCATGTTTGAAATACCCATTTGAGGAGGAGCTTGTTGCATGTATGGATGATACTGATCGTATACATGTCCATATGGAGGTCTATATTGTTGCGACATGTATGGAGCACTTGGCATAACTTCTTGTTGAGGGACCCCATATCTGTTTTGTGCATATATACCATATTCAATAGGCCTTTCATTTTGCATTGTGTTGCCCCCAATTTTGACATGAGGTCTCCTTGTGTCAAAATTTTGAGGATGTCCTTGAGTATCCACTTGTTTTGATTGATTCATACCTTGAGCATGTGATTGAGCATAAGGCCTCCATGATGGTCCTTGAGTGTAAGTATCATATGTTTGAGCTTGTGTATGTGGGATTGCTGGATTTTGAAGCAAAGCTGATGGTGACTCAGGCATCATATTATTCGGTTCTCTATTTCCTCCACTATTTGGTCTCCTTTGATCCATGTTGGGTTGAATTTTTTGTGAGGGTCGACTTTCTATAAGTTGAGATAAGTCAAAATCATGCGGTATTTTAGCTCCACTTTGTGCCATCATGTTTAAAAAGTATTGACGATCTCTCCTCATTATCTCTTCAACCAATCTATTGAATTGAGGATCCATTATGGATTCTTGTATGTCTGCTGATAGTATTGAAGAGTTGTCCACTGTGTCATTGTGTGTACCATTGTTGTTTATAGTGTTTGCGCTTTCCACATTTGGATTGTGTCTATAAACATTCATGTCTGGTAATGTAGTGTGCTCAGGATTGTAGAATAGATCATTGTCATACTCATAAGAACTCATGTTTACGGATTCTTGAGCTTCTTTAGCTATTCTCCTAGATTTTTTAAGGTGGGTTTCAACCATGAACTAGGTGTTAGACCAAGATGTGAGAGACTAGATGAAAAATGATGAGAGTACGGAAGACCAAGAGTTGTATGAAGTGTAAGTGAATCTTGAGGTGTACTTGCAATGTCCAAAGTGTAAGACCAAGTATGTAAGTAGTAGAGTAGGTGTGACTTCCAAAGAGAGGATAGTTTCTCTTGATGAGGTAAGCTGACCTTGACTCTAAGTAAGACCAAATGAGACCCAAAGGTAAGAAAACCTTGATGAGGGACCACTTAGCAAAGTGTAGTTGTATGTAGTGTGTTGACAAAGTATGATGAGGACAAGCAAGTGACCTTTTGACTCAAGTTTAGACAATTGTGAATGTAAAATGAGATGTGAAGCAATGATGGACTATGTGAAACCTTAGAACAGGCTGAATGCTAGATGAAACCTGAAGAGACAACCTAAGAAGCTCAAGTATGCCGAAACTGATTTTCCTTGTTTGCTTGACTGTTAAAGTTTTCAAATCCTGACACAGACGCCTCTGTATACTTCACAGACGCGATTATCTGACACAGACGCCTCTCTGTTTGACACAGACGTTGATAAAAACACAGACGCTATTCTGTACTTCACAGATGCGCTTATCCGATGCAGACGCGGTTTGAACAGACACAGACGCATTTCTGTAACCTTAGTGCAATTTTTCCTATCTGTGAAGTTGTTTTGTTGTGACCAAATCTGATTTTTTGACTATTTTTCGTGACAAGAGGACACAATGTTGATGACTCAATGTGTGCAAACTGTTTAGACTCCAAAAGTGTGTTGTTTGATGTAAAAAAATTTTGCATACACTTGAAGACACAAAAGACACAATGTTTTGTTGTTTGGTCTTGAATGTTTGAGTGTTTAGCATAAGACAAGCACAAATCTTAGGGCTGGCCAAGACACAAGTTGTTGATCCCACATAGGGTTTTACCCCTGAGGCTACGCTATTCAGAGTGGATACTTAGATGCTTGACCTCACTGGCTCCACCCTCTGCACTCACTTCTCGGGTCAGCCAAGCATCAGTCCCCATGAAAACTCCCCATGGTGAACTTTGTATCTCTACTAAGAACCGTATGTGTGTGGGCCGCTACCAGAGGTCCGACCTCCTGCCTCAACAACTAGAAGGATTTGGGCTTCTAAAACAAAAAGGTGCTAGTAAGGGCATCCACTCGTGTGGCCATACATGCGGCACTTTCAGCTCTGTAAATACAGAAGGCTCCCAGCCGGTAGGGGTTATGCCCTACAAATGATCAAATAAATTTGATCAAACGGGTTTATGGGGAGACATAGTGTCGGTATGAACTAATCAGCACACGTTATTCATAGTTTTCACCATGAATACATTTGATTATAGTGGTTTGGATGAGGTGGGTTTTCCTCGCTACCACTTGGGTCGTTCTCTTCTCACTAGTAGTCCTAATGACCACACGGGAAGACAGGCCCTCTAAAGATTAAACAAAAAGAGCCTATTGCTCAAGACACAAAAGACAATGATTCAATTTTAGTGCACCAATGGAAGTGTTTGCTAGTCTATGAAAACAAGGCACACAACAAAATTACAAAACCCAAGCCAAGGCCCTGCAACAAAATTTGTTAGTAGTTTGGGTTGTTTCAAATGATCACCCCTTCCTGCAAGCGCACAAGTTAGGTAAATTTTAGAAAACCCAAAAGACTTTGTGAAAAGGGGCCTTCAACAAAAACGTTTTTTTTTGCCTCCAAAGCAAGCTGCACAAACCAGGTTAGCTAGATCTGCAAGGGTTAGCCGAAAATAAACCAGATCTGAAACCCTAAGTACAAAATCCGAAAACCCGAATCTCAGAAAAATTGAAATTGCAAAACAGAAATCACAGACACCTCTATACCAGACACAGACGCGTCTGTATGACACAGACGCGGTTCTGTTATGCACAGACGCGCTCAGATACCACAGACGCTATTCCCGAACACAGACGCGATAAGATCAATCACAAACGCGGTTTTAATTCACAGATGCGGTTCCAGAAACCTGCAAAAAAAATATAAAATCTGGCAAAAACACAGACGTGATTCAAGATATTGCAGACGCTCCTGAAACACAAAAACGCAATCCGAATGCTCGCAGACGCGGAAAAACCTAAAATGTCGTCGAAAATTGTCCGATCTGCAACTTCAAAAATGCGAAATCTGCAACAAAAATTGTTAAATGCAAAGGGACAAGAGTCCCACCGGGCGTGCCAAAATGTTTATGGTGAAAATGGATAACAATAACAACAATATTGAAAGGCTAAATGAATTCAACCACCAAACCCTAGCCTAACAATGAACAAAGATCCACCATAACATATGAAGATTACCTAAGACAATGCAAAATAACTCAAAATCACAAAGATTATACCATCACATGTCCAATAGGGTTTTGATCTCCATTCTTCCTATCTCCATTGATCTTGCTTGATATATTTGCTCTCAGATTTGTATATGCACAAGAGCTCAACAAAGAACGGAATGTGGTTGCAAGTAGGATTGTAGTGTAGTCAATTGCATAAAAGATCATTAGCATGTGTCATTAGGGTATTAGGGTTTGATAATGAAGGAAGCATCTTCTTAAATAGAAGACACAATAAGAAATGGAGGGTTAAGATTGAGAGGTGTAAAAAGGAAGTCGGCTAGGATTAGAGGGTAGGTATAAGAAATACCAAAATAATGAAAGAGGTAGGTAGTGTATGAATTAAGAGATGAATGACATGTGTCATGTGTAGAAAAAGATAATGAATTAATTAAATAAATAAAGATTTATTTAATTAATAGAAGAAGTGGGATAATTAAATAAATAAAATATTTATTTAATTTAGGAAAAGGGATAATTTAAATAAATAAATGTATTTATTTAAATGAGAAATAAGGCTAGAAGAGGATAAATGAATTAATTAAATAAATAAAAATTTATTTAATTAATAGAAGAATTAGGCTTAGATAATTAAATAAATAAAATATTTATTTAATTAGACATGACAATTTTAGGTGTCTACAGCAGCAACAACCAACTGTACACAGGTACTATGGCTTAAGAAAATGTTGAAGGATATAAAGGTAAAATGAAAAGAACCTATTACTATCTAATGCTATAACACTGCAGCAATTGATATATCCAATAATTTGGTACTACATTCTAAAACCAAACATGTTTCTGTCAAACTGAATTTTCTAAGGGAAAATGTTGAAGCAAAAGAAATTAAACTAGTTTATGTGAATACTAAAGAGTAGATTGCAGATATTTCACTAAACCTCTGCCTAAGGAGACTTTTGAATATCTCAGAGACTATCTTGGGGTCATACCCCCACTAGTAGAAACTTAGACAGTTGATGATGTCATGCCCAAAATTTAGGGCAAAAATGAAACAAATTTTTTTTTAAAACATACTAAATTAATTTACAAGTTCACTCTTACGACAAGCGTTAATGAAATTTCCATTATTAAATTCGAGCTAATTCTGAAACGAACTAAGCATCGATAAATTGTTAAATTTTAATTGCGGAAAACTAACCGTTTTAATTTTATCTCCAAGAGATACTCAGTCATTAAGTTTATTAAATTAATCAAGCTAAAGGATATGGGAGAGAAAAATTAATTTAATCTCCAATATGACTATATAGTTTAAACAACCATTTTTTAAATTTCTCTTTATTAATTATTCCAAATTATAACTAGAATTATATATATATATATATATATATATATATATATATATATATGTTTGCATATACATATATATATATTTATAATTAAATACTTATCCAAAATTATGCTCAAAATTCATATATCTACATATATATATACCCATATATATATATGGGTACATATATATATATTTATATTTTGCATAAATGACAAATATTTTAATTCTAAATTCAAAAACCATTATAACTTCCTAAATATTATTTTCATATTTTTCCCCAACCCTAATTAGGGTTCTAATTTCTTATATATATTATCTAAACTAAATAACATATTTATTTTTATTTTTAAAAACTAATCTGCCCTAGCCCCATTCGGGCTAGGGTTTAACCCATATTTTTTTTTAACAGTCCAAAATTCTTACTGGGCCGAAGACCCCAAAGTCGGTTGCGTTTTATTTTGTTGCAAGAAGCGGAGGAAAGGGAGGCGGGTTGGTCGCGCGCCACTGTGTGAGCGCACAGTGGGTGCCGCAGCACCACTGTGTGCCCACACAGTGGGCGCCGCTAGCGGCTCCCCACTGTGTTGCCACACAGTGGGGGCCATGGCCGTCCATTGTGTGCCCACACAGTGGGAGCCGAAAGCGGCTCCACTATGTGTGCACACAGTGGGTGCCGCGCGGCCGTCCACTGTGCGTACACACAGTGGAGTCCGTGAGGACCCAAAACATATTTTTTTTTTAAAATTTTTTTTTTTTAAATATAATATATAAAATATATATATATATATATTCACATAACTTTTTATAATCATAGTTAAAAGATGAAATTTATTTCAATATAAATTTATATATATATTTTTTAAGAGAATTTTCATGCAAAATTTTAAACTAAAATAATTAAAGGGAAAAGCATTAAGTTAAAACAGATATATATATATAATTAATAAGCTTTTAAATCAATGCTAACTAAAATACAATTTAGAATACTATTCAAAGATACATTATTCTTTTTCTAGAAATAAAGAAATTCATTGATTTTTTTTTTTCTAATAAATTATTCACATAAAACAACTTTTTCCATTTAAAATACTTAAAATCTTTCAGCATAAATAAACTTCTATTTTGCCTCAAGTAAAAATATAGGTAAAATCTAAATGAAAACAATTCTTTTATTTCTTTCCAAAATACAAGAAGCTTTTGCATGCAACACAAATTAACTTTTCTTTTTCAAATAAACCAGAAGTAGAAATAACAAGCTTTTCTTTTTTTTAAACATCTCTAAGATATTCTACCAATTTACAGAATGTTTTCTCTGAATAGTCACAACAATAAAACTTCAAGTCTACTTTCACAAAATACAACTTGCTTCTCTTTTCTATGAATGAGGCATATTTCTATAACAACTTTAAACAAACATCTGCAACTAAATTCAAGTATCTTCAATAACAATCTTCTGTATCTCTTTCATGGTTCCTATTCTCTTTCCTCTGATTTTCCTGCATAATAGAAAACACAAATATGACCACGGAGTGCTCACCTCCCAGCCTAGGCTAATTGGTAGCCACCCCCGAGCTCGGAGAACCAAATCCTAGACGGGTTACAATCAGGCAAACACATAGAAAGCAATGCAAACAGATTCTTTTCAGACACATTCCCAACTTGGCTTTCACAGCACCACACTCTAGTGATGAACATTTTCAAAGGGTGGTAGTGGACCAATACCCTGAGGAGAACTGCAAGTATGAAATAAACAAGAAGCCACCTCATGGCACAATAAAAATATCAAGAATCTCAACCCCTTATTCCTTATGCCCCCCAAAGGTATTCTAGCCTTATATCCCTCCTTATGACCCCCATTGCACAAACAGGCCATGCAGCAAGGGTCACACAAAGATCCCTTGTGATCGCTCTCAAAAGAGAGTCTCTCACTCGAGGGCTGTCACTGCTACCACCCTCAAGATCCTCTTTTCTCCCAAGAGTAAGAGATCTTGAGAAAACTCCCAAAACACAACATTTTCATAAAGCAAAAATACCAAGAGATTTTCAAATATAAACTTTCAAGAACACAGATTTCTTATACAAACAACTTCCAGACATAAACAAGAAGAAGACATTACAAATAATAATTGAAACCAACTTTAATCTGCCCAAAGGTTATTATGATATCTGATGAAGAGCTGCCCAATCCACAAATCTTTTTCCTTCTACCCTTATTCAATTTCTCTATTCCATAACATTATTTTCTTTCCAAATTTTCTTCTGTCTCCAAAAATGGAGAGTGGGTGATTACCCTGCTATTCCCAAAAATCTTCCTTAAGAAGCTCACTCTCTGAGTTCTCACAGGATTCTAAAAAAACAAAAAGAAGAAATAAAGCAAAATGCAAAAAGACTCTCCTTCCAAAAGGAAAAATCTTGATTTGATTTAACTTCAATTTTTCAATTTTCGCTCAACTCAAAAAAACCAATTTTTAAAGCATTAAAAAAATCATTATAAAGTAGAAACTTGCCTAAAATTACCCCTAACCCCTAGGTATACCTTATGGGCTTTAGGAAACCCTATTAAACTACCCCTAGGTATTCATTTAACCCATTTTAAACCCCTCTGAAGTTTATTTTCGGGTCAAACATAAGTTGACCACTCCAAATATTATATTCCCAAAGTATTTATGACAACACATTAACTTATTAAGAAAACTATAATTAAACACCTTCCCACCAAGAGACAAAATAAAACATTTAAATTTAAATACACACGTGTCAAGTGACACAATAAAACACTTTTACAAAAATAAAACATGAAATTGTCTCTTGAGGCTTTTACACAATAAAATTAAATAACACTTAACACTCATGCAGCATATACTGTTACGAATAAAATACAACACAAACGGGGTGTTGTCTCTCCAAATAGACAAACCCTGGCTTACAAACATTCATAAGTCTAGGTTTGATTCTCCGTAATTTTCCATGGTCACATGGTAAATTTCCTGCGCATCTCAATTTACACATTAGTACTTCCAAATATCCAAATATAATATAATTCAATAATATAACAATACACATCATTACTTGCATACAATTTTCATCTGCACAGATTGAATACATCTTTTATCAAACAATTTCACATAAGCAATTTTCATCCCAATTCACATAAACTAAACATACATCATAGTTCTATATTCAGAGTAAAGTCCTGCAAATTCAATAACGACATCTATCATTGCAATATCATTCTATCTAATAATCATGTAGTGTTCTATCTCATAAAGCATGTAAGTAAATCATCAAATCATAGAAATGTTATCCAAATCCTGAAATCATATAAATTCTAAGTCTCAAAATGCATCAAAATAAAGTATCCATAATAGTCTAAAATATAAAATCCACTAAATGTCAGACTAAGTCGAGGTGAGGCCTCACAGATGATAGTCATCAACCGACAGATATAACACTGAAATCTTTTACTCTGGCTTTGATGAGAAAGCTACTTCTCAGGGGGAGTAGATGGTATAGTGAATTGGTTGGTATTTTGTATCTAAAAAATGGTCTTTATATTGCTTTGGCATTTGATGTCAAAGGGGGAGAGATTGGTATGGAAAAACACAAGGAAAACTCATGACACTCCCAGGGGGAGAGATTGTTACTTTGGGCAGATTATTGGTTTTTGGTATTTGGCATTTCTGTTTTGCTTTGATGGTTTTTCCATCTTATGTTGCCATCAATGCCAAAGGGGAAGATTGTTGGTATTTTGGTATGGTTTTGTCATTGATGTCAACACCTACTAACTCTGGCACTTTGGAGAATCAACAACATTCACTAGCAAGCAAGTGACTTATGCACAGTCACCGGTATATGGTACACTAACAAGATATAATGTTCACCGGCACTTGGAATAGCATGGAAAACACCTAGTTATGCCGAAAACATCATTTGGTCACTTTATCTTGGAGTTTTTCTCATTGGCATATTCATATTTGCATATTTGTTGTTATCCGCAAATAGGTCCAGGATATACACTGGCAGGTTTATCTTTTCCAGATCAGCACGACACACTATGGAGATGTCTCATTATTGTTGTAAATGCATCAAGCCGACATGTTGAATTGGTTATTGCATCGGACATTGTTTTGTTTGTAAATTGATTTTATTGTAATATCCTTTAGAGCCGACCTACTAAAATTGGTCTTAGGTTATGATATAAATGTAAGATCTTATTTGTAAGATCATGTGGAATGCAAAAAAGAATTGTGTGAAAGTATATGCAAGAATAAGCAGAGCTATACATGCAGACATCATTTGAAGGTTGAAGGAGGGATTTTGTGAAGACAATCAGAACTACACCAGTACTAAATCTAGCATAGAAAGATGCTAATTTGAGTAGTACATCCTTATTGGATTTAACCATCCAATTGTAGTCAGTGTGACTCCTATTTGTGTTTGAGCAGTGAGCTCTAGGCACTTGGCCTTTCTGCATGTGTAGACCCCATTTGTATACACATACTATCTGCAGTAGTATTATCTGATTGTGGGTAAGGTTTCCCACCATGGTTTTTCCCCTTACAGGGTTTCCACGTACAAATATTGGTGTTGTGTGTTGTGGATGACTTTGTCTTTTTGTTTCATGCATTAATGTTTACCGATATTACAATTAACTGATAAAACTGTCTACTGGCATAAAAGACTGGTTTACCGGTATTAAGCATTAAGTTGGTAAAGTTGTTTTTGGTTTGAATTTATTAGACAACTGACTCACCCCCCCTCTCAATTGTCTTTGAGACCTAACAAAATTCTTAAAGGGGAATTAGAAATGCAAGGTGCAAGAAGCACTAAGGTGGGTGCTAACCTAAGTATGAAATTGTACCACCCTAGCAAGGGTGTACAATTTACAACACTACATTTAGCCCCCACTTTAGCGGTCATATAACACTATGTGCATATGAAAGATAAAGTATAGAAAAAACATTTTTTTGAAAAAGGATAAGCCATAAGTTGTCGGACGAAGCCCCCAACAGTGTCTGCAGTACATAGTTAGGAACCACACACTACAGAACCACATGCTAGATCACAAAATCACATAATTCTTACTAAGGAAGCTGATGAAATTCATGGGTAGCTATATGCCCTCCTATTTCGGCTTTCTTATTAGTGAGGTGAAACAGGGTATCATGTTTACCACAACGAATTTTGATAAATATTTTGATGAAGAAAGTTTGCAACAAGGCTTGATTAATTATCCAAGAATGTTATGGAACTAATGTAAAGCAAGAGGGTGAACTCATGATCTCAATGCTACCGATGGTGCGAGAATCGAAGCTTCCTAGCTTAAGATATGATAGATTGAAGAAAAAGTGCAAAAATTAGGGTTTTAACTTAAAAACATAAAGTGAAAAAGGTCATAACACATAAATATGAAAGTGACACCTTAATTTGTCACTTTTTAACTTTTTTGGCACTATTCACAAAGGAGCCCACATATTAGCCATCATGCCTCGACACTGACCTGAGTGACCTACGCGGATGGAGATCCTACATTAGTCCGTACTCATCGGTCGACCACTCGATGAGGTGAGTTGACCTTTTGTTGACTCCATTTGACTTTTTCATGCTTCCACATATTTAGGGATGATGATTTCATCGCCAAGACTAAGCCCAAGCCCCCACTTTGGGCACCTAGGGGTCCTAGGGCAACCTGGTCCACCTAGGGTACCCTGGTCCTAAGGGGGTGCCCTGGTCCTCCTAGGGTGCTCTGGTCCCAACAGGGCACCCTGGTCCCAGTAGGGAACCCTAGTCCACTTAGGGCACCCTGGTCCCTGTTCGAGATACCCAATGGTGACACGGGATCATGTGATTGAATGCTAGCATAGATAGAATAATTACATTGATTAGATGATAATGATGATAATTAATTATTGATGATAGGATGTTTCTCTTTTTGTAGACACTACCATACATCAATGAGCATACTATAGGGCTCACCTTCTAAAGCCTTCGGGAGTAGATCCCAAGGTTGATAGTGAGGGAGAGGGAGTTGTTGCATGCAGTGGGCTTGTGGGATGTAATGACTATGTCAGCCATCAAATTCCATTCTGTGATGCAGATGGAATTGATGGAGAGATGGGATACAAACACCTCAACATTTTCCTTACCTATGGGGAAGATGACGGTCACCCTTGAGAATGTGTACCACATTTTGTGCCTTCTCATCAGGGGGGAGACTGTGAGCTATTGATCCGACCATATAGAGGAGGATTATAGGAGAGAATAGGTGTATGCTATGGGGAGAGTAATACTCAATGAGATGAGGGGTCGTATCATGGTCAGTTGGATTCTACACCCTACAGACAAGGTTCCATTAGTGATGCAACTCATGATCATGACCCTTGCATTAGTTGTGTTCCCTAATGAGCATTACACACATATGCATGGATGAACCATCTATGCTATTCGAGTGATGGAGAGATATAGGAGGGTATACTCTTGAGGTCAGAGCATGCTTTCACATCTCTATCACGACCTTAGGGAGTATGTATTTGGGCAAGGATGCATCCTGAGGACATGCACGCTACTATAGGTGTGGATGTTCAAGCATATTACCTACATTAGGCTTGTTGGAGCCCCTATAGACTTAGTCCTAGAGCAGCCTAGGGTATTTGCATATCTACTTACCTACGAGTGGTGATTCGGTGATCTCTTGCATTGGAGGTTGAGCTTAGATAGATTGACAGTGAGCAGACTCATATGGAGACTCTACCTCAACATGCACATGTGGGCAGGGATACATAGGCAGATGTTCAATATGCAGAGGAATTGTCTACTCGAGGGGTGGTACAACCACATAGTCGTTCCCTTCTACTTTGACTGATTTCAATGATATTTCAGGTTTGAGCAATGTGTTTCTACTGATGTGCCTATTTACATCTGACACTCACGTGTTATTTTGAAGCTAGGAGCTATTCCTAGGCCTACCAGTGATGAGATTGACATCCCAGATTCAGACAGATCTAATCAAGACATTGCGATAGACTATAGAGATGATTCAGACACACACCAGTAGTACATCACATAGTGGGGGAAGACATACCCTAGAGCCATCTTCCCATTAGACTTCCTTGGAGGTAACCCCAAACCATGGAGATAGATAGGTGATGAAGAGGGATCCGATACATTCAAGTAGGGCTCAGAGGATCAAGATGATGACATAGGAGAGTAGGAGGTAGGCAGAGATGGAAATGATCCTAACACTGGAGAGGAATATAAGAATGGAGATGACAAGGAGGATGGAGAGGAGGAGGAAGAGGAGGATGACAAGGAGGATGACGAGGAGGATGACGATGAGGAAGAGGAGGATGAGGAGGATGAGGAGATTGAGGAGGAGGATGAGTCAGATGCAGTTCCTCATCACTCTAGAGAGGATACCATAGCCCTAGATCCACTAAGCCTCCCATTAAATACGGAGAAGGACCCTATTAGCAGTCCTAATCCTAGTCCCCATCAGCCCATACCAACTGTATAGAGATGGTATGAGCGTGGAGAGCCTAGCGGGTCCCAATCTTAGGAGTTCACTTTCCACGATCCCTACTGGTGAAAGGGAGATCCAGGTAAGGTGTCCTATTATTGATAAACTTATGTATCTTACTTGTGTAGATTTGATGATATATAATGTTAGTGATAAAAATTCCTCTCTTTCTTGTAGCTACAATCGAACAATGGCGTTCTCTTATTCTGAATGCAGTGATAGACCTCATCGTGACTACGCACATTCCTAGTTCCTCACAGATATCACACGGATCCTAAAGGAGTGCAGGATGACACAATACTTTTTCTCCCCTATTCGAATGGAGATGGAGGCCCTACGAGAGAGATTACAATAGATAGAGCGTGACCTAGAAACATCATAGACAAAGGCAGCCACATACCATGGGATAATGATGGAGAGGGATCGCAGGAGATCCTTGTAGAGTCACTCGCGGTCCATAACATGATAAACCCCCATGGGGCCACCCCCATGACATATCAGGAGGAGGCATCTAGCCACCATCCTCCACCTACTAGTCCTAGGGATAGGAGATGATCTTGATGTATTGATGTATATATTAGGATACTCATTGATATGTTATTTTAATGCTTAAACCATATATGCATTGATTATATTAGAAGTAACATATTGAGTGATTAAAATGTATGTCTAATTTAATTTCCATGTGATTGATTTCTCAATGCTTCATGATTAAATTCATACATGTGTGATTTAATTAACTCTAATTAAATGCAACGTGATATAATTCTACTTAACACAGAAGAAATTGTATAACATGCTAGCACATATGAAATGTAAATCTATTACTGTATACACCTAAAAAATTGGCTATGAGCAATTAAATAAATATTTTATATTTATTTAATATTTATTCTTCTATTAAATAGTTAATTCAAAAAGATTAATTAATTCAATTCACTTTCATATCTTTCTATTAATTAATTCATTATCCTATTCTTCTGAATTAACTAAATATCTAATATTTAATTATCTTATTCCTCTAATTAATTAAATATCTAATATTTAATTATTCCTCTAATCAAGTTAATTAAATATCTAATATTTAATTATCTTCTCCAAACAATTAAATATCCAATATTTAATATTATTCTCCTATCCTATAGTCTCAAATATTAAATAATTCTCAAAATTATTTAATCCCTTTTCCAACTCACTCTCCATCTCCACTTCATCTTCCCTTTGCCAACTCATCAAGCATGTGGCTAAAGAAATTAATATTCTTTAAATATTAATTCATGATTTATCTTCAACCTCCAAAATTAATGAAATTGTGTATGTACACACATTTCATAACCATTTCCTATATTCTCTCCAACACTCCCTACATCTTGGGAAGGACTTGAGTCCACTTGTCCTACCATGCCTAAATTTCCTCCAACCATCCCTAGATTCCCTCAGTCAGCAACCCAGTCAAGGTGAGATGAGTGGCACTTGTCTTCTCCTTTCCCCTTTCTCTCAACCTTCACCTTTTCTCATAGCCATTCAAAATTGTAGATCTGATCAAGACCGTTGATCTAAGCCACATCATATAATCCTCTCAAGGTCTATAAAATCAAGAGCTTCAGTTGAGAGAGTTAGTCTTAAAAATAGTTTTCTATCAATCATATGCATCCGTGACTTTTTGAAGCAATTAGCAAATAACAAATATCATTTTAACAATATAATCATATAGCATAATCATGTAGCTTTGCATAACATACTATCTATTAGCTACAAGTTATCAATCCATTCTTCATATGCCATCTTGGAAGCCAACAGTGCATTGTCTAAGAGCACACCGTCTGCAACCAGGAACAATGGAGTTAGGACACAATGAGGCATAAGTCATTAAGGTAGAATAATATTTTATTTTAATATGTATTTCATGTAGTTTCATTGGTGGATTTTGGATTTCCTGTATGTATTTCCATTGTATTTTGTGAAACTAACTTATTACAGGTAACATTCTGAGGATGAAATTCAAACTCACACATTTTGGCGCTCACCGTGGGGCTGGACCTCACATATATCTTTAAAAATCTTGCAAGAATAAAATTAACATATTTTGTAATGCAGATTCACACATGTGTGAATTTTGACAGTTCTTTTGCATCATTGGTTAGCGCATATGTCATGTAGGTTAGCGCTTTTGTCTGAAAATCAGTGCTTTTGCATTATAGGTTAGTGCATATGTCATGTAGGTTAGTGCTTTTGTCTGAAAATCAGCGCTTTTGCATCATAGAGTAGCACTTTTGTAATGCAAGTTAGTGCTTTTGTAATGTAGGTTAGCACTTTTGACAGATAGCTTTAGGCTTGTAGAAGCCCACCTAAGGTTTTGGATTTTCACTAACTTCTTTTTTTTTTGCAGGTTTCTAACAGTTTCTTGCAGATTTGGAGGAGTTAAATTAGGATTTAGTGATTTCTTTTCTAGATTTTTCAAAGTTGGTTAAAAAGAATTCATGTTTCCTTTTGGGTAAAAAGTACTTCATTTTTCAAATTTGGTGTTCTAAAAAGTACCTCACTTGTTTTTTGGGCTCTAAAAATAATCACATTTGCAAGGTAAAAAGAACAACAAATCAAACATTTACTTTCTTGCAAAGTTAGGATTCACACCTCAAATTTTGGGCTCTAAAAAGAACAACAATCTTTTATTTTCTTGCAAAGGTAAAAAGTACAATCAATCTTATATTTTGCAAGTTAAAAAGAACAATCAACTTGTCTATTCTTACGAAGAAAGTTACTTTTTGCAACGATTTTCATTTTGTTGACCAAGATTTCTAACTCCTAGATTAGAAAATCATTTACTAAGAAGGGATAAAATAAGCACCATGCTTGTTGGAGCAACATCTCCAAGTAGAGGATAGATCACATTGCTATGGAAAGTTAAAAAGAACAATTGTATTCTGTGTCTCAAAAGTGGTAGGTATATGCTCTCCCCTTAATTGGGTAATCAAAAAGCCAAACCCACTCTTTTACGCTTTCTTTACTTTCAAGCAATTAAATCCTTTAGATGGCCTGCCTTCCCAAGCTACCTTGAGGGGCCAGTGAGAGAGGAATGAACTAAAGTGGAAATGGGCTAATACCGAGTCCTTCCAATCCACTATAATTAAATAGTGTTTGTGACGAAAGTTCAAACAACATGTGCTGATAAGTTCATACCGACACTATGTTTCCCCATAAACCCTATGGAGAATAACCTCTATAGGCTGGGAACCTTCTGTATTTACAGAGCTGAAAGTGCCGCATGTATGGCCACATGACCGGAAGCCTTTACTAAAAACTATTTGTACTAGTTGCCAAAAACCTTCTAGTTGTTGGTGCAGGAGGTCAGACCTCTGAAGCAGCTCACACACATATGGTTCCTAGTAGAGATATAAAGTTTGCCATGAGGAGATTTCATGGAAACTGGTGCTTGGCTTCCCCGAAGAAGTGAGTGCCAAGGGTGGAGCCAGTGGGGTCAAGCATCTAAATATCCGCTTTGAATAGCGTAGCCTCGGGGGAACTCCATGTGAGATTCAACAATTATTGTCTCAGCCTACCATAGGGATTTGTACTTGTTGGTTCTTTTATTTATTAAAAATTGTGTCTTCTATGTCTGTAACATGTTCCATATGGTCAAAAATTGAAGAAAATTATCATCTACAAGAGATCAAAAATCAACAAATTTCTAAAAAGTGTGATCAAAAGGATAAAACAAAAAGAATTCCAACACTTGAAACACCAACTCAAAATCAAAGTATCAAAACATCAAAATATCAAAATAGTTCTTGAAGTAGGTTTGTCTCTAAACCATCACATATTTTCAAAATAGCCCAAACAACTAGGTTGCTAATCCTATAGGTTATTCCCAAAAGGTTCTATAAATATTAACATTCAACAAGCTATTGATTCAAACATCTTAAGTGCAAAAAATCAACATCCTTGTCAAGTCTCTCATTAGGATAATCAAATCCTCTATCACGAAGCTTGATCAATCTATACTAAGTTCCTAATCTTGGATATATCTTTCCTATTTTGAACTTAGGTTATATCCAAAACTAAAATTGCACCAACATTGGAATCAATCAAACTTGTAAACTGTCAAATGCTTATATGACTTTTAAGTATCACCTTAAGAAAAGAAAGCCCAGTTACAAAGCTACTCAGAAGAGAATAAGATTCTTGTATATCAATCGCAAGATCTTGCTGAAACATAGGACATTCCTACACCATTTTCATCACTACTTACGTGGCTGCGGTACAAAATTTGACGGTGAAACTCTACAAAGACATGCTTTTCAACAAACAGATGCTTTATCCCAATGAACAAACAATAGTGGTAAGATCAATAAAGCATATATTCCTAAACCAATAATCACCTATTGGCCTTATCCTTGGGAACTTTTGACAACTTTGAAATAATCACATGCCAGTTTGGACTAGAGCCCAATACAAACAACTTAGAAAACAACAACAAATGGAGGAAGAAGATACCACTTTTGGATTTACTGTTGTTGACGAAGAAGCAATCAATAGCACCATTAGAGACATTGAACAAGATTTCAAATTTGATAGGCTAATGGAAAAATTGTTGGCAAAACAAAAAGAAAAATACCTCTTGATGTTGGCAAAATCTAGAGCTAAACTACCACAAGACTTTAACATAAAAAGCTTAAAACAAGACATGGAGACAAGTAACACCCAAAACACAGATGAGCAAAATAACGAAGAAACAAGGAAAGAAAGGGATGATAAAAGAAAAGAGTGTAGTGACAAAAAGACTCATGACAAAACAAGGAGAGACTATGCAGATAATCCCTTATCAAACCTTACTCAACAAATACAAGCTCTACAACAACAAATACAAGACATGCAAAATGGGACAATCTCCAAGAAATATTCATTACAAGATATATGCCCATATCCTTTTGATAAAATTTTGAATATGATGCCATTTCTGCGACATTGCGAGATCCCTAAATATGACAAATACGATGGAAAATCTGATCCTCAAGATCACATTAGGGAGTTTTGTACTATGAGCATTGAATTTGCTCATGAGGAAACTTACCTTATGCATCTTTTTCCTAGGAGTTTAAATGGACAATCAATGGAGTGGTTTTCAAGATTGCCATCCAGAATCAAATCCTTTGAAGAACTTGTGAATAGGTTTATTTCACAATATTCCTACAATATAAGGAATGAAATAACAATGCTAGATCTTTGCAATGTTAAACAAAAGAATGGAGAATCATTTATGATCTTTTTACAATGATGGAAATGCATGTTTAATAGGTATCCCCAGGATGTACCTGATCAAGAAAAAATGGACATATTCATTGATAATCTTATTAGTGAAATGAGTTATCGACTAAGGATGCAATGTCCTCCCTCTTTTGCCAAAATGATCAAAAATGGTCTGAAAATAGAGAATGCGATGGTAAAGAAAGGAGAACTAAAACTTTACAATAATTCATACAACAGCAACAACAACAACAACAACAACAATGACAAACCCAAGTTCTGGTCAAAGAATAGGAATCTCAGTAATGAAAGAAATGATGATAACAATACTACAAAACAAAAACAACCAATTTTCAATCTATCAAGTCAAATCCCAAGCAACAACAATCTAGAAAACAATAAAGCCAAATCCTTTTTCTTTAATCCTTGGAGAAAATTCACAAATATTGGAGAATCTTTAGAATCAGCTCTAAAAACTTTGCTTGCTAATAAATTGATTATTTTACCCGAAGCAAGAAATTATGAACCACCAGTCAAGCCAAATTGGTGGAATGACAATCATTTTTGCAATTATCATCGGAATAAAGGACACCTAACAAATGTGTTGGTGTAAATAAATATTCATTTTGGATATTATTACACTTTACTTAAGTTAACTTAGGATAATGCATCTCTTCGTAGTTTGGATTTGAGACACTTAGGGAAGTGTGCACATAGGGATAGAGCTTGTAGGAGAAATTCCACTTTTTGTGGTCTTATTTTTCTATAACACTCCACATTCGGTGGGTCATCTACCTCTTGTGGAATATTATATTATTTCTCCTACCTACCCCTAGTATTTCTTACCTACCCTTGTTTCTCATTGAGCCACATGTCATGATTGTGTGCTCGTACATCCATATGCCCTTGCCTATATAAGAAGGCCTATATTCATTGTATTGGTTAATCCAGTTGATCATTTTGCATATTGATGAGAATACAGTTTGTTCTTGTCATTCTATTGTCTCTTTTATGATTTTCATTGTGCCCTTGATCTTGGCAAAATCCTACATGGTATCAGAGCTATTGGGGCTTCATTGATTGGTTTTTGGAGATATCGTGGAAGGCTTCTATTTTCGGATTTGGGGATCTTCATTTTTTGGGGGCGTCATATAGTGATTTGGACATCACCGTTGAATCTGGGAGGCCGTTTCCATAAATTTTGACTATAAATTCGACCTATTTTGGTGAGAAAATTTTTTTCCCCATTTTGGCTATTATCATACGGATTTCGAAATTTTTTTATTTATTTTTCAAAAAAAAAATTCATATTTTCTGAAAAAATTTTGAAAAATTAAAAAAAAAAGAGGTTTTTTTTGCTGTGTTTTGGGGGTACGTAGAATCCCCCATACCCGTGTGTGCTGCGTTGCAGGGTCGTACTCTGTCGTCTGCAGGTCGTACCTACACCGTCGCAAGTTCACGTCGCCCGTGCCACAGCCGGTATCCTCCTTTCGCAGGCCGCCAATGGCACCTGTCCATGCTACCTCCGACCATCTACCTCCCACTGACCGGGACCCAGCCACCACCACCACCAGCCTCGGCTCCCGGCCCACCGCCGGCCCCCTCGGCTCCGGCCGCTCCCTACTCCCTGGCGACCACCAAAACTGACGGCCCCGCGTCCGCCACATGGCAAGCGGCCACTGGCCCGCAGTTGACCTCCGTACACATAGTCACCGTGCCACATCATCCATACAACCTACACAATCACCTGCCCCAGTCAGTAGTCCGTACAGTACGGACGCCCAGTCAACAGGGAGGCAAAGTTTTCATGACGGTCATATGGCCATCAAATTTAACACTATGAATTGCTGATGTTAGTGCCACATCAGCATTTTTTGAAAAAAATTTGACCCCTCTCCATTGGGCTTTTCAGTTTTGCAATCCAACTTTGAAAGGCCATATCTTGCTCATTTTTGCTCCTTTTTTGGTGCAATTTTTTTTGAAATGGGCTAAAATTTCATGATATTCGCAGTGGTGTGGTTATTTTCTAATTTTGGTGCATAGGTTTTTTGAAATTTTTGGATTCTCTCAGCTGTACCTATCCAATCCTCAATTCTACAACTTCAAAGGCCTCGTTTGAGCTCATACGACCTCCTTTTTAGGTGCCCTTTTTTTTTAAAGTGCTTATTTTTTTGTCTACTTTCATAATCTATGATCAGATTTTAGAGATTTTGAGTGGAAAATGTACTTTCAGATATTGGTCTTATTTGGCCTATTAGGTACTTGTAAATTGCTTAGATCTTAGTTAGATCTCTTGCATTATCAGTTTGAGTCTCTTTTGGCCTTATTGAGGTAGTTGTAAAATTGTAAATCAGAAGTCCACTTTGCCATTTTTTTGCAAGTGGCCCATTGTATAGACACTAATTATAAAGTGCCAAATCATCACTTTTGGGGGGGGTTCTTTGATTGAGTGAATTTGGGGGGGTGTCTTGTGTGATTGTGCCTCTCTTTGTGCTCTTTCCATTTTCATTGCAATGAGTCCTAATAAATTTCCACCTTTAACTCCACATAATTATGCATCATGGAAAATTAAAGTATGGAGTAAATTAATGGAAAAGGGTCTCACACACTACATAGATGGAACAATAACAGCACCACCTAATCCTAAGGCTAATCCAAATGCTCAATTAGAATGGCTCACAAAGAATTGCATGGCTCTTAGAACCTTATGCAAGTATGTATCAGATGACCTCATTTTTCACATTGAGAAATGTAAAACAATCAAAGAGGCTTGGGATATGTTTCAGAAATTGTATGGACAAGTTGATGAAATCAGAGGCTATCAGATTGAAAATGAGCTCACCAACTTGGACCCCAAGAGTTTTGATAAAATCCAAGATTATGTCACCAAAGCAAATGAGCTAAGAGCAAAGCTTAAGGATTGTGGAATTGACAAAAAGGATGCTCAGTTAATATTTGACTTGTTGGACAAGCTTGCACCAGAATATGCAGCATTTGTATCTAGCTTCCAAACTCATCATTTGATAGTGGGGAGTTCTTATGTTATGCCTTCATTTGATGCTTTCACATAAATGTTAATATTGGAACAATCTAAGTTGTTGAACATGGGGTTTCTCAAGTCTTCAAAGTCCAAGGCTTTGGTGGCTAATCAAGGGAATCAAGGAAGTCAAGGCAAAGATTCCAACAAGAAGAAGAAGCAATCTAAGTCTAAGCCACACTAGGAAAAAGGGCAATCATCCTCTCCATCACAAGGCGATTTTTCATCCTCTTCCAAGAAGGGGACACCACTTAAGAAGGATAAACCAACTTTTGCATATTGCAAGAAGTATGGTCATGATGAGCATCGATGCCACACAAAGCAAGTTGATGAGTTAACTAATCTACTTAAGAAAAACAACATCAACTTGCCATCCACCTACACAAAGAAGGATTCATCTCCTTCCTCTTCCTCACAGTCTAAGGGAAAAGGGCAAGCATTTGTGGCTACAACAAGTTCTTCATAGCAATGGATACTTGACTCAGGTCCCTCATATCACATGGGTTCTACAAAGGAGTAGTTTTCTTTATTGGAGCCATCTAAGGTACCTCACATTTACATAGGTGATGATACCCAAGTAGAGGTTGAAGGGAAAGGTTCAGTTGACATGGATGATGGAACATTTGAGAATGTTCTCTATGTTCTTAACTTTTCTACCAACCTTCTCTCCATCTACCAAATCACTCACTATGGGAATGGGAAAAAGGTTGAGTTTACACCAGATTCAGTTGTGGTAAAGGAACTTGATGATGATGCCTTGGTAGCAGTGGGACAAGTCAATGACAACTCAAGGCTTTATTCATTCTCCCACTTTGTGCCAAGTTCACCTTCTAGGGCCTTGCTTACTCAATCAAATTTAGAAAGTAAGCTATGGCATGAGCAGTTTGGTCACCTCAACTACCGCTATCTTCAGTAGCTAAGAACTAAAGACATGGTCACAGGTCTACCTCAAATCAGTTTTTCAGAGGGTGTATGTTCAGGTTGTTCTATGGGCAAGCATCCCGAAGAGAAGTTTGATAAAGGGAAAGCTTGGAGAGCTTTGGAAGTTCTTCAACTTGTTCACAGCGATGTAGCAGGTCCATTTCCAACACCTTCATTTAGTAAGGCCCGCTATGTTCTTACCTTCATTGATGACTACTCCCACTTCACTTGGGTCTACTTTCTCATTCATAAGAGTGAAGTATTTGACAAATTTCAGGACTTCAAGACTCGTGTGGAGAAGCAACAAGGGAAAGTGG
The DNA here is from genome assembly GCF_030272615.1 of Cryptomeria japonica. Taxonomy (NCBI): domain Eukaryota; kingdom Viridiplantae; phylum Streptophyta; class Pinopsida; order Cupressales; family Cupressaceae; genus Cryptomeria; species Cryptomeria japonica. The sequence continues at coordinate 622,380,064 of NC_081415.1, forward strand.
TCAAGATTCTTCACACAGATAATGGAAGGGAATATGTGAACAAAAGACTTGAGGATTCTTGTACATTTGAGGGGATTGATCTTCAGCATTCTATTGCATACACTCCATAGCAGAACGAGGTGTAGAACGCAAGAATAGAACTCTCAAAGAAATGGCCAGCTGTATGATACGTGCACGTTCTCTTGATCCTGCCTTTTGGGTAGAGGCTATCAGTTGTGCCACACACATCCAGAATTGGGTTCCTCACAAAGCTTTGCAAGGTATTACTCCTTTTGAGGCTTGGGCTGGTAGAAAACTGATTGTGAGACATTTCAGAGTCTTTGGGTGTCTAGCATGGGCCCGCATACCTCCGCAGAAATGCAAGGCATTGGAACCTCAGAGTTGGCCTTGCATATTTGTTGGATATCTTGAGGGTGTTAAGGCATACAGATTGATGAATCTAGAGACACATGAGGTGTTCATTGAGAGGAGTGTTCACTTTGAGGAAAGCTCTCCTAGCTTAGCCTCTCTACCTCCTCCACCTTCCTCCATTGTGGATAGTGATGTTAGTGATTCAGATGATGAGACTCCTACAACTCTAACTCACAGGGTTACACCTCCACAGGGTCCACTTGCAGTTGAGGAGCCTCATTCTCCACCTCCACCTAGACCTCATTGGGCTTGACAGACACTTGAGTCCGCGGGTTCTCTTGTTGGGGATCCTTCATATACATGGAGAACTCGATCACAGCATTAGGATCTTCCACATGCATTCATTGCTACCGCTTTCGATCCACAAACATTTAGGGAAGCATCAGGGGTTCCTGAGTGGGACCAAGCTATGGAAGAAGAGTATAGTTCCTTGATGAGGAACAACACATGGGATTTAGTCCATCTCCCTAAGGGGAGAAATATGGTTCGATGTAAGTGGATCTATCGAACCAAGTTTGTAGCGGATGGTAGTGTGGATAAGTATAAGGCTCGGCTTGTTGCGAAAGGTTTTTCTCTGGTTGTAGGTGTTGACTATACTGAGACCTTTGCACCCATAGCCAAGATGAACTCCATTCGTTTGACACTTGCTATTGTTGCAGCTCATGGTTGGGTTGTACATCAGATGGATGTGAAGAGTGCTTTTCTTCATGGTGATCTTGATGAGGAGATTTATATGGAGCAGCCACAGGGTTTTATCCAGGATACTTCCTTGGTTTGCAGACTAAGGAAATCTCTCTATGGCCTTAAGAAATTCCCCAGGGCTTGGTACGCCAAGATGGATTCCTTTCTTCTCTCCGTAGGTTTCACCAGGTGCCATTCCAATCCGAATGTCTACATTTTGTGACAAGATGACTCTCACTTGATACTTGTGCTCTATGTTGATGACTTTATCATTACAGGGAGTACTTCATCCATCATTAGCAAGGTCAAATTTGCTTTGCATGATAGATTTGCTATGACTGACTTGGGTCTTTTGCACTACTTTCTCAGGATAGAGACTTCACAGTCACCTTCCAGGATTACACTATCACAGCCCAAGTATGCTCTTGATCTACTTGCACGCTTTCATATGGCTGATTGTAAGCCTGCCCTGACTCCCTTTCTTTCAGGAGTCAAGCTTGAGGCTCAGTGTTCTTCTCCACTAGTTGATGCCACTTTGTATCATCAGCTTGTGGGTAGTCTCATATACTTGACTCATACATGCCCTGATATTTCATTTGTTGTTGGCATGGTTTCCCGTTTCATGCAAGAACCACATGAGCTTCATTGGGAAGCCGCCAAACGCATCCTTCATTACATCCAGGGTACACATCACTATGGGATTCACTATGCAGTAGGCATAGGACTTTGCTTGGTTGGTTACAAAGATTCTGATTGGGCTGGCGATCTTGATGATCATAAGTCTACTTCTGGTTATAGTTTTCACCTTGGTTTGGGCCCCATTTGTTGGCAGAGCAAGAAGCAACATGCTATTGCTCTCTCTTCGATTGAGGCTCAGTATCGAGGTGTTGTTAACGCAGCGACTGAGATTATTTGGCTCCAGCAGATTCTCATAGAGTTTGGATTCACCACTCCACGGCCGACAGTTCTACATTGTGACAATCAGAGTGCTATTGCAATTTTGAAGAACCCAGTCTAGCACTAGTGGACCAAACACATCGAGATTCATATGCACTATATCTGAGAGCTCATCCAAGAGCAGGTCATTGATTTGCAGTATTGTCCTATAGCAGAGCAAGTTGCTGACATATTCACCAAACCTTTCACCAAGAGTAAGTTCCAGCAGTTGTGAGCTCTCTTGGGGGTGAGGGATGTGTCATTAGAGGGGTTCGGCTGACTTCTCATTCCTCTCTTATGGGGGGGACTTTTTCCTCTTTGAGGTTTTGTCCTTCTTCTTTGAGAGTCTTTTGTAAATTCATCTCTCTTTTGGGGGGGAGTTTTTTCCCACTAGGTTTTCTCCCTTTCTCCATTTGTGAGAGATTGCATTGCATAGTTTTGCTTGCATTTGCATATTGTACATGGGTACCTATCATGGCCTAGTAGCCGGGACCCATCTTGCATTGTTGACTTGAGTCTTCATTCCCCTAAGTTGCACTTAAGGGGGGGTGTTGGTGTAAATAAATATTCATTTTGGATATTATTACACTTTACTTAAGTTAACTTAGGATAATGCATCTCTTCATAGTTTGGATTTGAGACACTTAGGGAAGTGTGCACATAGGGATAGAGCTTGTAGGATAAATTCCACCTTTTGTGGTCTTATTTTGCTATTACACTCCACATTCGGTGGGTCATCCACCTCTTGTGGAATATTATATTATTTCTCCTACCTACCCCTAGTATTTCTTACCTACCCTTGTTTCTCATTGAGCCACATGTCATGATTGTGTGCTCGTACATCCATATGGCCTTGCCTATATAAGAAGGCCTATATTAATTGTATTGGTTAATCCAGTTGATCATTTTGCATATTGATGAGAATATAGTTTGTTCTTGTCATTCTATTGTCTCTTTTATGCTTTTCATTGTGCCCTTGATCTTGGCAAAATCCTACAAAATGATTACTAAAGATTGAAACACATTATCCAAGATCTAATTGATAATGGAACTATCATAGTGGATAGCCATAAGATGAATGAATTGCACTTGGCTTTTAAAACTCTGCTTCCAAACTATGATAAAGGTGAATCATCCCAATTGAAAAATGACAAAGGAAAAACCAAAGTAAATTACACCTATACATACGATGGTGTAGTAAATGTGATAATTGTTAGCGAAAATCAATCTTCAGAACCAATCAATGTTATCACAAGAAGCAAAGTAAAGGTTACTTTTCCAGGTATAGTAAAAGACTGAACATCCACATCACAACAATACAATTTAGTAGAGCAATTACAATGAATACTCGCTCAAATATCAATTCTGGAATTTCTCAAGATTTCACCTATGTATAAGGAAAATTTGGAGAAATCTTTAGTGGAAACAACGGTTTCAATAGATCTGGATATAGATCAGTTCCAAAATATGGTAGGACATCTTATAGCCCCTCATTGCTTATCATTTTCTGAAAATGATGACACATCTTTACAACATCCTCACAATGCTCCTTTGTATGTTGAAGTCTCCATTAATAAAACTCATGTAAAACGTGTACTCATAGATGGAGGAGATGGCTTAAATATTTGTGCATTAAGTTTGATGAAAGCTTTGGGATATTCAGAGAATGCAGTGGACCCGAAAAAGAAAATAACCATCAAGGCTTATGATGAAGCAGAATATTCTTCTAAAGGAACTGTTGTGCTACCAATAAAGATAGGACCCATGGTAAAGGATACATTATGTCAAGTTTTAGACTTGAATCTCTCCTACAACATTCTTCTGGGAAGACCCTAGATTCACAAGATACAAGGAGTTCCTTCTACATATCATCAATGTGTGAAATTTCCTCACAAAGGGCAAGAGATGACTATAATTGCAAATTCTAGTCAATATTGCAATAATTTGAAGCCAACACAAGATACAAGAGTTCCACATAATAGAGAATTAGTATATCCTACTAAAGAAGTTCAAGCAAAGTTATGGGAAACTTTTGAAGAAAAGATCAAGTTAAATGATGAAGGAATGGGAAAGTATTCTTTGAATAATTTTCCACTCTCCCCTAAGTCATATGGAAAACCTACAGATATTCAATCACAGACATCAAGCAAATCAAAACATATGTTTAAAGGAACCTTTGTTAGTGTTGGAACCCTTGAAGAGGAAAATGAAGACAAAGACATTCTTGGTTGGTTATACAAAGATGAAGATAAAACTATAGCAACAATAGCAAAAGTCAATATTCCCATAAAGCAATATGGCAAAGGATATGAAATCATGCAAAAGATGGGATATGAAGGAAAAGGACCAATTGGTAAGCAACATCAAGGTATTTCAGAACCTATTTGTCCACACTCACAATCCACAGAAGATAAATCTGGTTTGGGATACCCTGAAGTCTAATCAAAAGAAACACAATACTCAACAGCAAAAATGGAGAAAGAAATCAGTTTCTAAAGGAGACAATTGGCAAGAAAAGCTACATCAAGCGGCCAAAACAGTAGCCAATAAGCAAAAGAAGCAAGAATGAAAAGAAAGAAGAAGAGACTACTATCAAAGGTGAAGAAAAATCTTGTCAACAAGTTCTGAAAATACAAACAAAGGCAAAATCTGAACAAGATATTCTAGAGACAGTAAAAATAGAAATGACAAAAATCAAGGAAATTTTTGCACCACATGACATTCTAGTATGGTATAGTGGAGTAATCTTAGATGAGGATTCAAAAACAAATTCCAATGAATATGAATGGAGTCCAGATACCTTATCCACTACATCAAGCAAAGAACACAATCAAGATCAAGCAGCTATCACAAAAGATAAAATTAGAAAGAAGACAAGAGAAACTCAGAATTCAGAGAAAAGAGGCATATGCAAAAAGAAAAGCAAATGATAAAAACAGCGACACAATGCCACAAGAAGTGCAAACAAGGATCAGATATGAAAGAACCATAGAAGAAATAAGAGATAGTCAAGTTGGATTAACTATTAGTCCAGAAGAAGCTGAGTTTGAAAGGAGACAAAATCTATTAAAATAATCCTCTTTATTATGTACACAAGTCTATCAACTCCAAAATGCAAATGAAGTCAATCAAGAAGAAAATTGCAGTACCAAAGATGTGTGTGTTGATATAATCCATTCATTTAAGGGACAAATGTCAATTTAAGAACCACTTGAGTGTGAACTACAAAATACTAATATTAATCTTGTTGAGACAAATTCAGAAACGAGAAAGACAATCCTCAAAAACATCTAAACTATGATAATACCTATTCTATGCTAAATTATGATCATTATGTCATGAATACTGAAACACCTAATGATGACAGTGATTATGATTTACCCCTTCTTCATCCTGAACTAATTGATTGGGATAATTTAGATAAACCCGAACTAAATGTATTTTCCAATGATCATGACTTAGCTGTGTACCTTAATGTTATTGAACCCATCCCACCTAAGATATCTTCCACTACAGAATCAAGTGGTGTTTCTCATAGTCAGGAGAATGCCAAACTTTTCAGTCGCAAAAGTGAAATAAAACAAGGAAAGAGACCTATTGTTGAAAACCATTTCATGGCAACATTAGATCAATCAAAAGAGAAAATAAAGGGTGTATCTGATGATGAAAACCTACTTGAGGCGTCAGAAGATGGAAATTTTGACATTTTTCCTACATATTTTCAAGAAAGATCTGCTATCCTAATAGAACCAACAGAAGCACTAAACATTGATACATCAAAGGATCCTAGAAAACTTTATTTTGTTGCCTCATTATCAGAAAAAGAGAGGAAAGAATACATGGAATTCTTTAAGCAACGACAAATAAATTTTGCTTGGTCTTATGCAGATATGTCAGGGCTTAACCCAGATCTTATCATGCATCATCTTAATTTGGATTTAAAAGAAAAACCTATTAAGCAGAAGCTAAGAAAGATGCACCCACATATTGCTCTCCTTGTAAAAATTGAGCTCAAGAAACTATTGGAAGTGGGATTTATAAGACCAGTTGCTTATCCAGAATGGGTTTCAAGTATTGTACCAGTATCAAAACTAGATAAAAGCATAAGAATTTGTATAGATTTCAGAGATTTGAATAAAGCATGTCCAAAAGATGATTTCCCCCTACCAAACATCGATATCATAGTGAACTTATCAGTAGGACATGAGATGTTTTCATTAATGGATGGCTTCTCAGGATATAATCAAATAAGAATTGCACCTAAAGATCAAGAGAAGACAACTTTCACCTATGCATGGGGAACATACTGCTAGAATGTTATGCCATTTGGGCTTAAGAATGTAGGAGCGACATATCAAAGAGCTATGACAACAATTTTTCATGATATGATGCATACATTCATGGAAGATTATGTTGATGACATACTCGCAAAATCTCACATAAGAAAAGAACATTTGAACATTCTAAGCAAGATTTTTGGCAGGCTGGAAAGATATCAATTGAGATTAAATCCAAAGAAATGTGCATTTGGGGTAACCTCTAGAAAGCTCCTTGGGTACATTATATTAGCTCGTGGCATTGAAGTTGAACCTGGGAAAGTTAAAGCTATCATGGAGATGGAGTCACCTAAGAACATAAGAAAATTGCGATCTTTACAAGGAAGGTTGCAATCAATCTGGAGATTTGTGTCCCAATTGGTCGATAGATGTCTTTCATTTACCCATATTCTACATAAAAATGTTCCATTCAAATGGCATCTAAAATGTGAAGAAGCTTTTTTACAAATAAAAGAATATCTTACGAGTCCTCCAGTACCAATATCACCAACCAAAGGGAAACCATTGTTACTCTATGTCTCAGCAACAAGTGTATCATTAGGTGCTCTCCTAGCTCAACATGATGATGAAGGAAAAGAAAGAGTAGCTTATTATATCAGCAGAACACTTGTTGGATATAAGTTAAACTATTCATCAATTGAAAAGATATGTCTAGCAGTTGTATTTGCAACTCAGAAGCTACGACATTATATGTTGATTCATTCTGTAAAACTAATAGCAAAGATAGATCCTCTCAAATATTTGTTGAGAAAGTCAACATTAATGGGGAGACTAGCCAAATGGGTTATGATACTAAGTGAATTTGACATAGAATATGTTGATCGAAAAGCCATCAAGGGACAAGTCATTGCTGATCAACTGGCTAATGCACCATTACAAAATAACATGCCTTTGCACATCGAATTTCCTGATGCAGATATCTTGACAGTAAGTACAAACTTTTGGGAATTATACTTTGATGGTTCTTATACTCAATATGGATCAAGTGCAGGAATCTTTTTCATCACACTTCAAGGACATACAATTCTGAAATCGTATAGACTGCGATTTCCATGCACCAATAATACTGCAGAGTATGAAGCATTGGTTATAGTGCTCAAAATGGCCATTGAATGGAATGTTAAAGAACTACATGTCTATGGTGATTCACAACTTGTCATTTATCAAATAAATGATGAATATCAAACAAAGGATGATAAGCTTATGCCATACAAACAGCTAGTGGAGGAATTTAAAGGACATTTTAAAGAAATCACATTCACCTAGATTCCTAGAAATGAGAATAAAGCAGCAGATGCAATGGCTACAATAGAATATCTCTTGCAAAATAAAGAGAATCAACAATGTTATGAATTTCTTGTGGAAGATATCTTAACCCCTACCATTCAATCCCAACATACCTATCGAATTTGCCATATATCAAGAACCAGTCAATCTCTATACGGTCAAACCTACCAATATTTGAAAGATCATATCCTTCCTTTGGAATTATCTCGTAATCAATGAAGAAACTTTATCCGTTAGTCCTCTCGCTATACCATTATTGTTGATATCCTATATAGGCATGGTCTAGATGGTACATTATTGAGATGTCTTAAAAAAGATGAATCCAAGAGAGTTCTTAATGACATTCATGCAGGTATTTGCGATACACACTCAAGTGGTTTAACATTGGCTAAGAAACTTATTCATAAGGGTTACTTTTGGCCTACTATGGAAAGAGATTCATTCACCTATGCTAGAAAGTGTAAACAATATCAAATTCTTGGAAATCTAATTCATGCACCAGCACAAGAGTTATATCATATGACAGGATCATGGCCATTTTCACAGTGGGGCATGGATTTGGTAGGAAAGATCAATCCCTCATCTTCTAATGGACATAAGTTTATTTTGGTTGCTATTGAATATTTTACTAAGTGGATTGAAGCAGTACCTTTAACAATAGTGACATGAAAACAAATATCATCATTTATTCTAAATTATATAATCTGTCGCTATGGAGTTCCTATGACCATTATCACTGATAATGGAAGACCATTCAAAAATCAAGATGTAAAAGAGATATATGAAAAATTTCATATCCAACATAGGTTCTCTACTCTATATTATCCACAAGGTAATGGTCAAGCTAAGGCATCAAACAAAACTATTTTAAAAATCTTGAAGAAAATAGTCAATGAAGCTAGAAAAGACTGGCACATTCAGCTAAATCTTGCTCTTTGGGCATATCGAACTAGTGTCCACACTCCAACAAGGGCAACTCCATATTATTTGGTCTATGGGTCAAAATCTATATTACCTATAGAAGTAGAGATACCTTCTCTACAAGTATCCTTGCATGGTCTTATACCAGAAGAAGAACAAAGTGTCTCTCAACTCTAAGAAGTAGAACTGATTCAGGAATGTCACCAAAATGCAATAGATCATTTAAAAGTATATCAACAAAGAATGGTAAGAAGCTATAACCATAGAGTGAAGCTGCGCATTTTCTAGATTGGAGACATAGTTCTAAGGGAAAATCGAAGAAATCAACAAGATCGGGAAAAGAAGGGCAAATTTGAACCAAATTGGCTAGGACCTTTTGTCAGAGTAGCAACATATGGATTAGGAGCATACAAATTATCTACCCCAGAAGGTGATTGGTTTGATGAACCTATCAATTCTATCTATCTCAAGAAATTCTATGCTTGAAATATAAAGTCCTGAAAAAATCAATAAAAAGCATATAAAGTCCTAAACAAAATCAATAAAAAGCATATAAAGTCCTAAACAAAATCAATAAAAAGAATTTAAAATCCAACAAAAATGCAATAAATTTAGATGGTGAAAACTTGGTAAACAGGCACTATCTAAAATGTGAGTTCTTCCATCTATGAGATCGTTTTACGCACCTATCCGCTTCATCCTATCACATCTATCGCTTCCATATATCCTAGCTTATCCATTTCTCTGAACCATTTACCAAGAAATATGTAGCCTACCAACAATTATCAATGTTTGATATACTTGTTGTAGTCATTGTCTTAGATTTTATCAGCATCTATCAATCTACATTTGTATCCCTCTATGGTTTGGATCTTGATCAAATTCATACATCCATAATAAATTTTTGTTTCTGTTGGGGGCAAAATCCAAATTCCCTTTGCTAAAGCAATCTTTTGAATCTTTGGAAATCCAAAAACATTCAAAAAATTTAGAAAATCCAAAAACACGAAGGATTTTGAAACAGATATTGAGCAACAAAGAAACGAAAATCAAGGCATTTCATGAACAACTGAATCATGAAACTTAGAAATGGAAGAATCAATCAGCAACTAATACGAGATTATCAAAGATCATTCATTAAAATGATTATATCAGTTAATGACCATTAGAACATGTGAATGACATACAAGATTCAGTGTTTATATCTTGATTTTATTGCTAATCATGTACTCTATGCGACTCAAGGATGTCCATGACTAGAGAAGCTATGATGGGGCATGATTATTTTCTTTGATTATTGTCTATACTTTATCTCTTACTACGGTATGAACTTGTCTCAGGATATGATTGGCAAAAGATCGAGGACGTTCTAAGTCATGCATGAAAGGAGATAATCCTTGTCTATTCTGCAAGCAATACTCAGGTCAACTTGATCCATTATATCAAGTTGCTTGTATTAACTTTCTATATCAAAATCCATGTAAGGAATACTCGGGTCATCTTGAATCATTATGTCAAGTTGCCTATATTTTTCTTACAACATTTTAAATCTCAATGATGAAATCAAGCACTGTTACCCGATAGCATATGAAGAATGGCAGTATAAATTAGATCATTTCATTAGCTCATTATTCGTTGCATTATAAGCATATCATTTTATTAACAGATCAACGGTCATAAATAAAGATTGAGTATACTTGGACAAACAAAAACAATTTGCATTTAATCATTGTAGGTACATTCATTTTAATCATTATCCATTTCATTTTAGTTGCATTTTATCATTGCATTAATTACATTTAATTAAGTGCATTTCATTAACCATGTAAAGTATCATCATTATTATCTACATTATCATTTCATAAAGATCATTTAGTTGCATGCATAAAATTTCAAAAGAAACATTTCATATAGATCATTTGCATTTGCATCATTTAAGTTAAGTAATCATTTTTCATTCTTCATTTGCATCCAAAATCATCAAAATCAAAGCAAAAACATTTATCATTGCATCATGTAAGTTATTATCATCATATCATTATTCATCTACTCATTTGCATCCATAAAATCAAAGCATATAAGCATATATATCATCATATAAAGTAACATGCATAATAAAAATCATCATCATATAGAATCCATGTCTGCATATAGATCATCATAAAACAATAAAAGTCCAAGTATACAATGATATCAAATAAACAATACAAATGCTCCAAATCAAGTCACAGTTGTCTTGTACCACTACCACCTGACTGTTAGGCCCAATATGGAAAGCTAATGTACTGAGAGGGGAGGGGTGAATCAGTACTTCAAATTCTTTTATCAACAATATCTTTACTATTATGCATAAACCAAAAAATTATGTAGCATAACATAAAGCTAAAACAAATGAGTAACAATCATACATGATTCACTCCATAACACAGATATTTTGGTTATGCAGAAACTCTTGGTTAGAGAGAAAAACTGCGGTGGGGATGGCACCCACAACTTCACTACTGCAATAATAAAGAGTGCTCGGTTAGAGCTACATATTTAGCTATTTCTGATAGATTACCCTATTAGGAGTAACAAGATCTGTTAGATCTACCTTGCTAAAGGATTTTACAACACTATATAAATGTTGCACCTGGTTAGAGGCTTTACAATTTATAGACTTGATTAGAGGCTTTTACCCTGTTAAAGGTTTCTCTTACAACTTCAAAATATTACAATAAGATTTTACAAATATTTGCAACTTTACATTTGAAATGTTGTAGCAGATTCTATGTGCTCAAAATAAGATTACCTTGCCTATAGCATACCTCGGTAACTCATAAAGTAACTCGGTAAACCCTTCTATTTAATCTATTCTTTGACTATTCTTTGATAACCTTCTCAGTGACCTCTATGTCTCTATAACAGTCATAATACTCTATGATTTCTCATGTATCACATAAGTCTTGCTTCATACACATATGCACACACATTTATCTCATTCACATATATCTCTAACCCTAAATTCATGCTGTATAAATAGATTTCTTATGTCGGTGATCTGATTCATTACTTCGATCTTACAAACATGATTTCTCGAATAAATAACCATGCAAAATATTTCATTGGTTAGATGACCTCAAAATTATACAAAATCTATATGTGCAATTTCCAATGAGATAACGGTTCTATGTGCCTCAATCTTGTAACACGTTTTCATATGTGTGTCTAGGTTCAATGATTCTGGTAACACATTTCACTTGGTATATATCAACTTGGTGTATTATCTTTACTACTTTGTAGACATGAAATAACACTCGGTAGATAGCTCAGTGTATACTGGGCTTTGTGACTGTTTTTCTTCTGTAACTGACTAGACTGTTCATATCGACTAAATATTTCGGTAGTGGTAACCAACTAGAGTATATAGAATGACTTTGTATATAAAACTAATGGCAATTTGATAAGTAGTAACAATCTCCCCTTTTGACATTAGTTGAGATGTTTGACAAAACTACTTCCAAAGTCATTACTCAAAAATCTGTATACTTTACAAAATTTGACTAAACATACAGTATATACATTAGTCAATGAAATAGTATAATCAAATATACTCCCCTTATCAATATGTTGTACAAAACTCTGATTATGTGTGTTCAGTGATCAATACTCTATAATCACTATTCTTTCCTCTATTCACTGCTCTTGGATACTCTGCTTATTCTGCTTAGTATACTCCCCCGGTATACTACACTTTGGTTGTTTGATACTTTGAATACTATACACTCCCCCTGTGTACTTTGATGCTATATATACTTTGATGATATACTCCCCCTTTTTGGTAAACATCCAAATTTAGTTACCATTTGGAGGTGGCAACTAATCAAAAATGGATTTGTACTTTGTCTTGGCTTCGGTGAGAGCGACAAAGAGTGCATCCTTTACACTATCCATTAAAGAATTATGTGCATTAATATCAGCCAATAATGAAATTAAGCCATCTAAAGTGCTTCCCTCTTGTGTAGTAGAGAGGTAAGTGGCTCAGTTTAGCTATTCTTGAATGGATGAGAGATGAGGAAGGAATAATGTTTGAAGTGTCATTATGTCCATCTTGCTCTTGTGTTCTTCATTCCTCAGTTCCAATTGTTGAGCCATGAGCAGTTGTAGCTTAGCATAAAAATTTTGAACTATATTGGGCTCGGGGGTCAACTTATTTGAGAGATCGGTGATCTCTTTCTCAATTGCTTCTATTTTATTCTTAATGTCCTTAAGGAATAAAGAAAATGTGCAGAGTTTCTAAAATAATGAAAGAATGTGCTTGAGTTGAGGGGACAACTCAGCAATAAATTTGACAAGTTTTACCTTGCCAACAGCAATGGATTTCTGTACTTCCTCTATCATTTTGGCAGTTAGCTCCTTGTCTTTTATTTTTCTCAAGTATTTGGATGCATCTACTCTAGATGTCTCAATCTGATTTAGGAGTTCATCCAATTGAATATGGATGGCTGCATTAGTTGATACTGTAGCTAAAGGTAGCATATCTGATAGTAAGGTCTTTACCTTCTGAAGTACTTTATTCTTCTTTTGTATGGCCAGTTGCTTCTCCTATTCGGCCTTTGCTTTGCACAGTTCACCAAATTCAGTGAGTTCTTACCCTTTAAATTTGGAGATGTCTACATTGGGCAACACTATCGGTTTCGATAAATCAATTTTGAAACTATTCTTTTTCAACTTCTTTTTTTTACCTTTCACCGGGTGAATCACTACAATAGATTGAGAGGCTTGAGGACCCTCAGTAGGTTGCTTGGTAGAGACAACACTTTGGTTGGTTTCTTTAGTCTCAGTAGTGTCCTTTGGTGTCTTGGTGCTTGGTGTCTCAGCTGTAACATTTTCCGTGCTAGAAGGTGCTTGAGAGGTTTGTTCTTGTGAAGTACCTTCTGTTGCAGACTTTTGACCTTCGGTGCCTTCACCTATATCTTGAGGAGCTTCGGTTGTAGCAGGTTGATTGATCGGTGGGTAAGGTTGAACTTGTTCCAAAACAGATTCACTAGAGACAAGTATTGCATAAGCATTGCCTTCTATCATTTCTTGTTCAAGTGCCTCTGCATCTATGATATCTTCATCTATTTTAATGGTGTCAGTAGGATCTTGCTCAGTGACATCAGGCTCTTGGTCAGTGACATCGACTATTTCCACTATAGATTGTTCACCAGCATTCTTTCTTCGAAAGATGTCCTTCCATTTCTCTTTTGTTTCCTTCTCCACTTCTATATACAGGCCATTCATCAATTTCAAGGCTTTTTGTTTTACTGTAAATTGTGTTTGGCTATTTGTCAAATTTTCTTTTATTTCATCAACCAACATATCAGGAAAGAGATGCACCAGACTTCTTTCTCTGATTTGTTTCTCTGATTCTAGGGCATATTGCCATCTAGTTTCAATATGTGCATATAATTCCTTAGGAATAGAATTAAATACTTCTAATGGGACCACTCAGAATTTTAGAAGTGTGTAAATGATAGCTTCTTTAATTTGCCTCTTTTCATCACCAGATCTAGATTCATATTTGACAAATCTAAATCCACCAAATCCACCATATTCCTTTAGATTATTACAATAATTTTCTGCACTATGTACATCTACCTTCTTGCTTTTCACAATCTCAAATTTACTTGCATCTTTAGATTCAGGATCACTCAACTCTTTTGGCAAAATGAGTCTCTAAGTAGATTTCTTGTAAGTTCTTGTTACCTTAGGAATGGCAACAGTCTTTTGTTTCTTACTCGGTGATGCAGCAGATGCCCTTGTGTTAGGTCTCTTTGTTGGAGGGGTCGGTAGGGCCATTTAAGTGTCCTATTTCTTTCTCTTCAACACTTTTCCCTTAGGTAATTTGGTGCTAAGTGTTATGGCTGCTTCTTGGGCTTCTGTCTCCTCTTTGGTGATGGCTATAACACCTTTGACATGTGTGGAGGAAGACTCTTCTCTGAATTTCTTAGTTAATGCCTTAATCATCTTTGATGCCTTCCTTGTAGCTTTGGGTACTACAATGCTCATCTTTACTTTTTCTTTCACCTCTTCATAGGTTCCATACCTTAGCTCGATAGCATGCCTTGGTAGTGTCAGAAATGCATCGATTTGCTATTGTGTGATATCAAAATCAATCTTATAACCCATAGGTGACAAAGATTGAGTCCTCAGATCCACAACATTCACATAACAATAATCGGTGTCGACCTCAAAACATATTTCATCTTTGTATTTTTCTACAAGCTGTGGTGGAATCCGGTACCTGTTATGCATTTTCTATTGGAACTTGCTGAAGTAATCATCCATTATATCATTAAAGTTATCACCTAACTTCTTCATGAAGTCATTGATCTAATGGGTGATTGGTTGGTGTAGTTCCCAAACAACTTTACTGACTGATGGAAAAAACTTCTCAAAGTAGAAAAACATACATACAAGTAGTGATCCAAATTTTAGAGTATTTGTCGAGTTGCTCTTCTTTGGCTTTCTGATTGTGTTCAGATTTTCAAACAAGCTCTTCAACAATACTTCATACAAGTCAATTTTCATGCCTTTCTTAACAATTTTGTATGCTAAGTCCACTGCTGCATAGGGTACACTATTTTCCCTTGCCAATTGGAAGAAACAGTAACCAATTACTCTAATGGCAAATTTGAGTTCAGGATCAATGACATTGTTCAACTTCAGACCTCTACAATCAGATTCTACTCTAGTCAAACTGATCAATTCTTTATGTGATATCATTTTTTGTGCTCGAGCATGATCATAGATAAGATAACTGGTGATCAGATGATTGATTTCTTTAGTGATCTTAAATGGTTGCTCTTGTAGCAACATGAAATCATCATGCACTTGGCTTAGTACAAACTTGACCCACTGGGGTTTGAACACACGGTGATAGGTTAGGGCTTCAGTCAATCCCTTGATCTTGATATGCTCATACTTGCTATCCATTTTACCATCTGTGCACAATTCATCATATGCATCTTTGATCTCAACATGACCAAGTTCTTCAACACGGAATTTTGTGAAGAATCTCACATCCTCGACTAACAAGACTCGATCCAGGATGAGTGAAAAGGTTGTTTTGTCATCCGGTTCAGATGCAATTTTTGGGAGTCAAAGAGTATTTTAGTGAGGGCTTCTCTACATTCTTGACAACAATGGGGTCTTGGATTTTAGGTGCCATTTTGATTTCAGATAAAAATTGACACAGGAACCTTAGGGTTTGAGAACTTTAACAAATAGAAGATGCTTCACACTCAATAGATAATAACAACTTAATGAGTTCAGTAAACCAGCTTAGCAATGCAATGAGATTTGATGTAAATACCTTAGTTTTTGCTTTGAAGATGGTTTGGTCTCCTTGATTCGCTCTGCTCTGCTTCTCGTAAACTTGGTGAATGAAAATGACCGCGAAAAACCTTTAAGTACTCAAAAATACCTTATCGAGCTCCGTGCAAGTTAGGTCAAAGACATTAAATGCACTCGATTCACTTAACTTTCTTTCCCTTTTTGCACTTTAACCAAGTAACCAAATTTCCTTCATATACCGACTTGACAGAATTCATGAATTCACCGACTTGATAGATTTCCTATAAAGTGCTCCAAAAGACTTTGATAGAATTTCAAACTTACTACTACATCTTACTATGCAGATTTTGAATTCAGTACATACTAAAATAGGAACTGTTTAAGATTTAACCTTGTGAGAATGTAGTCCCTTCATACCCTTACCGATTAATTTGGAGTGGGAGCACCTAACTCGGTAGGTAAGGTGCTTTCTTTATTTGACACAATTTCCTTCTTTCTCCAAATCATCTTTAATTTCTTTTTTATTTCCTTAGTGTCTTCTCTAGGTTGATCTCTGCAATCTCCAACCAAGTGTCCAACTTTGTGACAATGAAAACATGTCATACCAAGATTTCTCCATGATCTTCGGTTATTCATTCCAAACCTTATAAAGCAGTTGGCACTTATATGTCCATATCTTCCACAACATTCACACCATATCCTTGTATTGTAATCCCATGGTACTGCAGAATATTGTCGGTAAGGATCTGTGTGAGTTCAGTAACCTCTAGTATTTGCTTGGTGTGCAGACCACATGTGGTTCTTTTGCTTAAACCAACACTTCTTGGTACTATGTCCATATCTATTGCAGTTTTTACAAAACCCTTTGAATTTTGCCTTCTGATAATTATTAAAAAACTTTGTCCTACATTGATTAGATGTGTGACCATATTTATTGCAATTGTAACAATAACTATTGGTCTTAATGGCATTCGGTTGCTTACCTTTTCTGGTTTGACACATGTTGGCAGTATGACCTTGATTTCCACAGTAGTAGCAAATAGGCTTCTTCCTTTTGATGTTATTCCTTTTCCCAACTTATTTTGATGATTCTCCTTTCTCGGTAGTGCAGATTCCCTTCTCGGTAGAGTCTTTTCCATTGTAACCGAGTCCTCCTTCTTTGTAGGGTCGTCTTGTGTTCAGTTTCTCATCCAACATCTCTGATGCTTCATAACTCTTCTTCAGTGTTTCCTTGTATTTCTTCTCTATTTCAAGTTCATTGCTCAACCTTGATACTTCAAGTTTCAATGCTTGATTCTCATCATCTTTTAGATTTGCTTCATGATGTGCATAACCTAGTTGATCTGTCATATTTTGTTGAATCCCAGTCAACCTTATGATTTCATCATCCTTATCAGATACTAAAGCTTCAAGGTGTTGTTTCTCTCTTTCTAGATCTCTTACTTTGTCCTTAGTTGTCCCTAATGCATCAAGATTTTCAGTCATCTGTGTACTGAAAATGTTCATGTTCTCTTTTCATTGCTCTTAGTTGATCAGCCAGTGCTTTGTTCTTTTCTTTCAATTGTCCAATCATTTCTTCAGTCTCTTCAAACATGCTATTCTCGGATGATGTCTCAATTTGTTCCACTAACTCTTGAGAGTCCTGCAAATCATCAGATAATCTTCTTCTCACTTTCAGAGATTTTTTCATTTGCCTTTGCATGTCTACAATCACTTGATTAGCATGATCCAATTCTTCTTGTAGATACACAATCCTCAGAGATTGTTTGTAGCCTTCCATTGATAAGATCTTTCTCTTTAGGCAGTTAAACCCTTTTCCAAGATTCAAGCTCTGATACCAATTGTTAGGCCCAATATGGAAAGCTAATGTACTGAGAGGGGAGGGGTGAATCAGTACTTCAAATCCTTTTATCAACAATATCTTTACTGTTATGCATAAACCAAAAACTGTTGTAACATAACATAAAGCTAAAACAAATGAGTAACAATCATACATGGTTCACTCCATAACACATATATTTTGGTTACACAAAAACTCTTGGTTCGACAGAAAAACTGCAGTGGGGATGGCACCCACAACTTCACTACTGCAATAATAAAGAGTGCTCGGTTAGAGCTGCATATTTAGCTATTTCTGATAGCTTACCCTATTAGGAGTAACAAGATCTATTAGATCTACCTTGCTAAAGGATTTTACAACACTATATAAATGTTGCACCTGGTTAGAGGTTTTACAATTTATAGACTTGATTACAGTCTTTTACCCTGTTAAAGGTTTCTCTTACAACTTCAAAATATTACAATAAGATTTTACAAATATCTATAACTTTACATCTAAAATGCTATAGCAGATTCTATGTGCTCAGAATAAGATTTCCTTGCCTATAGCATACCTCGGTAACTCATAAAGTAACTCGTTAAACCCTTCTGTTTACTCTGTTCTTTGACTATTCTCTGATAACCTTCTCGATGACCTCTGTGTCTCTGTAATAGTCATAATACTCTGTGATTTCTCATGTATCACATAAGTCTTGCTTCATACACATATACACACACATTTCTCTCATTCACATATATCTCTAACCCTAAATTCATGCTGTATAAATAGATTTCTTATGTCGATGATCTGATTCATTGCTTCGATCTTACAAACATGATTTCTCAAATAAATAACCATGCAAAATATTTCATTGGTTAGATGACCTCAAAATTATACAAAATCTATATGTGCAATTTCAAATGCGATAACAATTCTATGTGCCTCGATCTTGTAACACGTTTTCATATGTGTGTCCAGGTTCAATGAATCTGGTAACACATTTCACTTAGTGTATATCAACTCGGTGTATTATCTTTACAGCTCGGTAGACATGAAATAACACTCGGTAGACAGCTCGATGTATATTGGGCTTTGTGACTATTTTCCTTCTGTAACCAAGTAGACTATTCATACCGACTAAATATTTCGATAGTGGTAACCGACTAGAGTATATAGAATGACTTTATATATTAAAATAATGACAATTTGATAAGTAGTAACACTAAATCTGTCCATCTCTATGGCTGTGGGCGAGAAGATCCTCCAGATGCATGTCTCCCATGTTCACCACTCCTCTGAGGAGGTCCCATGACCCCACCATTGCTAGTGTCCATCAACACGATGGTTTGATAACTACCTGCTCTCTAGCTCTCTGCAACTACCTCCTCATATCATCATCTCCAATAGGAAGTCTCTTTTCCGACCTGAAATAATGCTCTAACAGTGTCTACTAAGAGAGTACTTGATCCAACCTACTGAATATGATCAATAAGACCCTGAGTATCCTACTATCTCCTAACAGTTATGTCTCTCTCAGTCATAAGAGTCTGTATCTATGCTCGAAGCTAATCAATCTGTGCTCTCAGATTGTCAATAGTATCATGCTCTGGTATAACTACATCTAGCATATCCTGCACTGGTGCAACCTGCTCTGGTAGATCCTACTGTGGTGCATCACCCCCAATCCCCTCACCACCAACCTGTCCAACTGCTGGAATCTCATTCCAAGTCACTCTCCAAACCCATTGTTTAATCAGGGGAACATGATCCTCAGGATCCTCATCATCACCACCATGAGCTACAATAACTCTAGGATTTGGTGAATCTATCCAAAATCAATACCTCTCCCACAACCCCCATCCAATCTAGTCACTCTACCTCCTCTCAATGGAAATCCTCTAGGTGGTCTCATCCCTACCCTACCACTATCTCTCCCAATCTATCCACCATCTCTCCCACCTATAGTATGAGGTCTCTCAATCCTGCCAGCCAGTCCAAATGGTCCTCCACAGACTCTCAATCGACGTCCTCTCCATCCAGCTCCACCACCACCACCTCCATCCCCACCATCATCTCCACCTCTCCCAGCCTCATGAGTAGCTCTAAGCTCTCATCTATGTCTCTGTCTCCTAATAATAGGATCATCTGAATCATCATCATCATCATCTCCTGAGCTAGGAGGAGGATCTGCTTGATCCATGATCCGAGGAAATGGATGAGCTAATAAATACTGAGCATACTCTACAGTAACCCTAAGATCTAGAATGTGTAATCTCATATCATATGTCACTCTTGGAGTAGTAATAAACTCAAAACGAGCAATCTCAAATGACAAAGATGGTCCCCAATCTTGCCTATCTCTATATCATCATGCATATATAGTCACACCAGTAGGCATAGGCTAAATGATACCAAACTGTCTCAAAATCTGACCAATCAATTGTCGCTCAACAATGAAAGGTGTTTGACCAATAAGATATCTACTCTGCATAATAAGCAGTAATGTTTGTGCATCATCCGTCCATGGCTCACAATCAACATATGGTCTCCAAGTAATGCTATCTAAAGAATCAAGCACCCAATGCCAATACTCCATCTTACCTAGCTTATGCTGAGTAAGGATACCTGCATAGAAATAAACATATGGTTGTCTCTCTCCATTAACTCTATGATAGATAGGCCATGTAATAGCAATGTGCTCCCAGCACTAGATCTATAATAAAGTGCATCATGTAGATAGACTAGCACTCTCATCATACACAACCTGGTGTAGATCATGATATAAATGCGCCAACATGCAAACACCCCAAGCATATCACGTCCGATGTTGCATCATGCTGAGAAGAACCTCACCCCATCCAACAAAAAAACCTCACAATTGTCAATTAGGACATATGAATCCTCCAATCAAACCAGCCAAAATAACAGGAAGAGTCTCATAGTACATCACCATATCTACCCATCAGATCTCTCCTCTATCGATGCTCTCATCAGCAAAAATGACTCTGCAAGCCTCTGTCCCAACTCGATCCTGATAATCATACTGCAATAGCTCACCAATCAATGGGATGTGCAAAATCTTGTAAACATCCTCAAGAGTAACACTAATCTCACCCGTCGGCAGGTGGAAAGTGTTATGCTCACTGTGCCATCTCTCAGCTAATGCAGTCAACAATCCTCTATTATGTGTAATCTCAGGCATAAATAATAAATGGCGTAAACCATAGGCATCTATATGTCTAATCTCAGCCTGGGACAACTCTAGAACTAAATGACGTATGGCCGATAATTTCTCCCGACACTGGAGAACATCAAGTTTCTCTTGTTTTTCAAGAGAAATCAATCAATCACTAATCATCAAAATCTATCAATCAAGCTAATCAGAGCTACTTAATCATCAAAATATATCAATCAAGCTAATCAAAGCTACTTAATCATCAAAATCTATCAAATCAAGCTAATCAGAGCTACTCAATCCAGTAATCAAAGCTATCTATCAATCATGCAATCACTCAATCATGACTCTATTTCATCATACATGCCTATCAAACACGTTAAAACTAATCATCAAAGTGATTTTTTTTAGCTTTTGTACTTATCAACAATATCAAATTTAAACAAAAGCGCTATCTTTTTTAGCATATGTGCTAATCAATGATGCATATGTGCTAATCGACCATGCATATGTGTTGTTGTGTGCATTTGCGCTATCCTATTGAACATAAGTGTTAACAAATGACACATATGCGTTACTTTAAGAAAAAGTGCTAACATTCTATGCAAATGTGCTAAAATACAGAGCAAATGCGCTAAAACATTTATTTGCGCTAACCAAAATTGCATATGCACTAAACTAAACTGCAAATGCGCTAATCTAAAACTCAAAAAAATCAAAAATTTCAAAAATTCAAAAAAGAGCACCTAAAACATGAAATTTTGAACGAAAACTTGAAAACAAAGCTCGAGATAAGATACATACCGGATACCCATACTTGGTTGGCCGCTGATATCGCCAAACTCACTCGAATCAATTACACTCCACTGGAATCACCATTTTGGCCACCTTAGCAAGAATATTCTCTCCAAAAGCTGACAAGGATAACAATGAAGTTAAAATTAGCCTTGGTTAATTTTAAATTTACTATTTCAAGAGTAATTAATTTCAACAATGGGGCAATTTAATTTGTTTTTTACAAATGAATTTAATTGACTAAATTTTTTATCACATTATCACGAGATTAATCATTCAAACTAAATTTTTTGACAATTTCATGATCAATCTCCTGAGGGGGCACACAATCTGGATTTTCAAATTTCTATCAGGCATTATCAAGACTTGATTTAATCTTTCAAACAATGTTATCTCGACATCATTTCAAAGAGGGGCAAAATGTATACACCTAAAAAATTGGCTATGAGCAATTAAATAAATATTTTATATTTATTTAATATTTATTCTTCTATTAAATAGTTAATTCAAAAAGATTAATTAATTTAATTCATTTTCATATCTTTCTATAAATTAATATTTTATTAATTAATTCATTATCCTATTCTTTCGAATTAATTAAATATCTAATATTTAATTATCTTCTCCAAACAATTAAATATCCAATATTTAATATTATTCTCCTATCCTATAGTCTCAAATATTAAATAATTCTCAAAATTATTTAATCCCTTTTCCAACTCACCCTACATCTCCACTTCATCTTCCCTTTGCCAACTCATCAAGCATGTGGCTAAAGAAATTAATATTTCTTAAATATTAATTCATGATTTATCTTCAACCTCCAAAATTAATGAAATTGTGTACATACACACATTTCATAACCATTTCTTATATTCTCTCTAACACTCCCTACATCTTGGGAAGGACTTGAGTCCACTTGTCCTACCATGCCTAAATTTCCTCCAACCATCCCTAGATTCCCTCAATCAGCAACCCAGTCAAGGTGAGATGAGTGACACTTGTCTTCTCCTTCCCCCTTTTTCTCAACCTTCACCTTTGCTCATAGCCATTCAAAATTGCAGATCTGATCAAGACCATTGATCTAAGCCACATCATCTAATCCTCTCAAGGTCTATAAAATCAAGAGCTTCAGTTGAGAGAGTTAATCTTCAAAATAGTTTTCAATCAATCATATGCATCCATGAGTTTTTGAAGCAATTAGCAAATAGAAAATATCATTTTAGCAATATAATCATACAGCATTATCATTTTAGCATAATCATGTAGCTTTGCATATCATACTATCAGTTAACTACAAGTTATTAGTCCATTCTTCATATGCCATCTTGGAAGCCAACATTGCATTGTCTGTGAGCACACCATCTGCAACAAGAAATAGTGGAGTTAGGACACAATGAGACATAAGTCATGAAGGTAAAATAATATTTTATTTTAATATGTATTTCATGTAGTTTTATTGGTGGATTTTGGATTTCTTATATGTATTTCCATTGTATTTTGTGAAACTAACTTATTACAAGTAACATTCTGAGGATGAAATTCAAGCTCACACAATTACAATTTACATAAAAGAATCCAAGAAAAACAATAAAGTAATGAAACATGCTTGTCAAGAATGAAGTAATGTAGACCAAACAATATAACATCATTTAATCCTACATACTTTAATGAAGACATGCTAACATATTACCCAATTTTGAAGAAATAAAAGATATGGAGAGAGAACAGAAAGTAGACTAGAAAGAGAGAAAGAGAGAACTAGGCATAGTACCTACGAAGGTGCATATCATTTATGGGTTCCTTGAGAGGCATACCTTCCACATCTACTATCCTATAAGCACCTAATCCGTACACCTCGACAATAATGTGTGGTCCAAGACAATTAGGGCTGAATTTTCCTTTCTCCTCAGGTAAGGCATTCACGTTGCGCTGATTCTCGAAAAGGACTAAATCCCCTACTATGAAGGAACGTTGAATAAATTTATCATTGTAGCTTTGTTGCAATTTTTTATGATATGCTTGAATATGCTTAAGGTAATTTATATACCATTCATCAAGCATCTCAAGTTGTTGAAGTCTTTTCTCTCTATAGGAATCATCATCTACTATACCCCTAAGAGAAACTCTCAAAGAAATAATTTCTAACTCCAAAAGCATAATGGAATCAGCACCATAAACAAGATTATAAGGAGTACAACCCATAGCAACATGTACACTTGTGCGATAGGCCCAGAGTGCATAGGTTAATTAAGTATGCCAATTCTTACCATGTTTGTTTATAATCTTTCAAAGAATTTGTTCAATTATCCTATTAGAAGACTTAGCTTGACCATTTGATTGAGGATAATAAGGTGTAGAAAATTTATGTTGAAGATGATATTTCTCGAGAAACTTCTTCACATCCTTATTTTTTAATGGTGTTCCATTATCCGAAACTAAGGCAGAAGGTATCCTAAATCAAGAAATTATGTTTTCCAAAATGAATTGACAAATTGCTTCAGCATTAGTGGATTGAAGAGGAACGGCTTCCACCCACTTCGTAAAGTAATCAGTGGCAGTTATGATGAAGGTATGTCCTTGAGATGAGGGGGCAGATATTTTACCAATGAGATCCAAACACCATGTAGAAAAGGGCCAAGATGCCACTTGAGATCAAAGTTCTTGGGTAGGAGCATGGATCAAATTGCTATGTTGTTGACACTGATGACATTTTTTAACAAATGCAAAGGAATCATTTTCCATGGTTTGCCAATAATATCCCATCCTGAGCAATCTTTGAACTAAAGACCTACCCCCAAAATGCCCCCCACAAGCCCCTGAATGTGCTTCCTCAAGAGAAATAGGGATTTTAGCCTTGTTTAAGCATCAAAGGAGAATATCATTATAACCCCTCTTATAAACAACATTAGAAAGGATAATGTATCTAGCAGCCAATTTATGAATCCTAGCCCTAGTATTCTTATTCCATAAAGGTACCATCACTCAAATATCTCATGATATGCAAGTACCATTCTTCAGAATCTATAATACAACAATATGCAACATCACTAGGACTATTAGCAATAGCCAGGGTAGTAAGGTTGTGAATAGTGAATTTAAGATCTACTAAGGGGTCCTCTAGAGACACAAGAGAGGCAACACATGCCATCGCATCAACATGTTGATTATATTTTCAAGGAACGGGCTCCATGGTATAAGAATCAAATTTTTGCAACAAGGATATAGCTAGATCTCTATATTGTGATAATTTTCCTTGATTAGCTTGATATACTCCTCTCACTTGTCTAATGATTAGTTGCTAATCTCCATAAATATGTAGATGTTTCATATTCAATGCCAAGGCTTCTTTAATTCCAGCTATAAGAGCCTCATATTCAGCAATGTTGTTGGTACATAAGAAATTGAGACAATATGATAAAGGAATAGGCTTCTTTTTAGGAGAGATTAAGACCACCCCTACCCCTGATCCTATATGACACTTAGAGCCATCAAAGTATAGTTTCCAAGTCTCATCAACATCAATGGAAAAGATTTATTCATCAGGAAAGGACTCTAGATTAGGTAGGGAGAAGGGTGAAGGAGCATCAACTAAGTGGTCACTCAATGCTTAACCCTTAATTGCCTTTTGTGAGACAAACCTAAGGTCAAACTTGGTCGACATCATAACCCACTTAGGTAAGTGTCCAGAAAGGTCATTTTTCAAGAAAAGATTTTTAAGAGGATCGAATTTGATGATAACATGGATCTCAGCATTCAAGAGATAATGCCTCAACTTTTGGGTTGCAAAGAATAAAGAAAGGCGTTGTCTTTCTATTATAGAATATTGGACTTCATAATCAAGTAGAGTGCGAATTATGTAATAAACTAGGGATTGTCTACCATCCTTTTCACTTTGTGCCAATAGGGCTACAAGAGCTTGAGGGGAAGTGGTGATGTACAAAAGGAAAGGCTTAGTAGGATCAGCAGGCTGGAGAATAGGAGGATTGGCCAAATAGGATTTTAGGTCTTCAAATCCTTCACAACAATCCTCATTCCATTGGAAAGTGATATTCTTTTTAAGAAATTGTGTGAAGGGAAAGGTATGATCCGCAAGTTGAGAAATGAATCTATGAATAGCTTGGATCTTTCCTTGCAAACGTTTTAGTTGGGAGACATTCTTAGGAGGTGGCATGTTAACAATAGCACCTATCTTCTTCATATCCACCTCAACACCACGATGTGAAACTATGAATCCTAATATTTTTCTACTATCCACACTAAAAACACATTTTTTAGGGATTCAAATGCATGTTATACTTATGAATTATCTCAAAGATTTGACAAAAGATCTTAACATGATCTGTATGAAAAATGGATTTGGCTAAGATGTCATCAGTGTAATCTTCTTTGGTTTTATGCATATAGTCATGGAAAATGAGATTCATAGCACACTGATAGGTTGTGCCTACGTTTTTTAATCCAAAGGGAATCATAATCTAACAAAACGTACCCCAAGGGGTGGTAAAAGTAGTTTTATATTAATCTTGAGGATTAATGAAGATTTAATTATATCCAAAGAAACCATCCACAAAGGATAATAAAGCATCCCCTGCTACCAAATCCACTAACATATCGATATTCAGGAGAGGAAAGTCATCCTTTAAAAAGGCATTGTTTAAATCATGAAAATTCATACACATCCTAATCTTATTTTCAGCTTTAACCACAGCCAAAATGTTTGAAATCCATGGGGAATAGTTAATAGGATGAATGAATCTAGCATCCAATAGTTTTTCAATCTCATCTTTAACAAGTAATGCCACTTTAGGGTGAATCTTTCAAATCTTTTGCTTCACAAGTTTAGCATCAAGATTTGGGACAATGTTATGAGTGACAATCTTAGGATCTATACCAAGCATGTCAGAATATATCCAAGCAAAGATCTTAGGGAATTCATGTAACAACTCGACATACTATTTATGCTCTTCTTCATCAAGACATTTCCCTATCTTGATGATTTTATCATCAACACAAGGATCCATCTTAATATCAATGGTTTCATTTATTAGGAGATTTCTTTGTTGAGGAGCATCTTTTAATTGAGAAAATTCTTTAACTATCTCATCATTATATCTTTCTTTCCCAACATAAGCTTCCACATTTAAACAATAGGGAAAATTGTGGTTATGGTGATAATGAGGAAGGTTGTCATAAGCTCCCAAGAATTCAACTAGGGAATCATTGGTAGAAAAAACATCCAAAGAAAAGACACCAGAAGGATCACAGTCAATATATTTTGGATATTTTAGCAAGAGAGAAGAAGAAATAATATTAACACTAATAGATGGCCTCTTATAGGCTTTAGTACATTTGAAAGGATCATAACCAAGCCCAAATGTCATATCATGAAAGTTGTTTTCCAAGGGAACCTTAATCCCTTGTTCTTGAGCACCACATCCATTTCCATTATATCCACACCTAGCTAGGATGTGAAAACTAGGACCATAAAGGTTAGTCATTTTCGAAGAAGAAGGAGGATTTTAAAAAAGTGAAGAATCAAAATCCTCTATTTAAAATCCTCTAGACCAGAAACTAAGGGAAATGATGACTGAGAAGCTACCACAAAGTTATTACTCAATGGCCCAGACAAAGTAGATTTGTTTTTAGGTTCTTCTTCTTCTTCTTCGTTTCGACCTTAGGTTCTCTAGGAGGGATTTTGTATTCCCCTATGAAAGTAGGATTGAAATCAAGGCATCCCCAATCATCTTCTTCAAGAATCCTTTCAAGAGAAAGGGCACCCTTAGTAGTAGAGTTGGGTTGAGAATACTCTTCCTCAAGAGACTTTGGTCCACTTGAGGAAGTATTGGGAATCGATTCAGATATAGGAGATAGGTTTGATGAAGTGGTCACACTAATCGAAGTAGGTGCTTTAGAGGAATTATCTAAGATAGTTGGGGAATAATTGGTTGAAGAGGATTTAGAACTTGATGTTTGTAAACAAGCCTAGAATCTCATGTCACCTAGCAAGGTATATGTTGTGTTGTTGTAAATAAACTTAATTTTCCTATGCAATGTAGAGGGAACAAATTGCATGCTATGAATCCAAGGTCTCCCTAGCAACAAGTTGTATGTAAACTCTCCAAACATGACATGGATAGGTGTGGGTAAAGTAACAAAGCCTACCTTAATAAGCAAGGTGATGATACCTAGTGAATATTTAGCAACATTATCAAAGCCACAGATGGTGAGAGAATCGAGATTAAAAAGAGATGTATCAACATTGATCCTATGCAACAAGTTATTGCTACAAATGTTAAGGCCAAAACCATTGTCCACTAGTTTTCATCTTATCTCACTATCATTTATAATAACCATAATCATTAAGGGATCATATTGTTGTTGAATTTCACTAGAGGGCAGCTCATGTTGTGTAAACACAATCTGAGCCTTGGGTGTTGTAATAGAGTTAATCAAGGAAGCCATATTATTGGATGTCACTGTGGATAGGACATTCAATGTTTTCAAAGCATCTTGTAGTATTATCTAATGATTCAAGGAATTTTAAATCAAATCCCAAAGGGATATCTTGGTAGGAGTAGCTTTAATTTGTTCAACAAGATCATATTCCTTGCCAAGGGTTTGTTAAATACGAGGTGCTTGAGGAAGAATGTTTTGAGGATCAGGTAGAGGAGTCAAAACAACCAGAGGAGGATTAGGTTTCCTATTGTTTCTTGTATTATAGGTATGGGCAACTGCATTATAACTCTCCTTAGTTAGTTGTCTAGAAGAGCTATAAGGACTCTTAGTGGGATTCCTTCCCTGAACCGTAAAGATAGGTTTGTTTGGAGTACTAAAGGAATCATGACTATATCCACCTTAAACCGTGAAAAGAGGTTGATTAGGAAGAGGTGAAGTTGAAGAAGGACAAGCACCTTGGACAAAAGAAAGTGGTTTGCTATGTTCATTCACATTGATCATATTCATTAACCTTTTAAATGCATTATTCTTGTTTAAAAGTTTAGGCAAAGACATAAAGTCATCAAGGGCATCATCCAATAAAGAATGATCATAGTAATGGAAAGGATTATCTTTGGACTCAAAAGGAGACATATCATCATAGAGGGAATCACTGGAGTCAACCATGTTTCTAGATCTAGTGGAGGAGTTGATAGGAATGTACCCATGAGAGGAATCATTCAACTTATATTTCTCATCATCACAAAATGGCATAGTAACAAGGTTGATTATTTTTTGGCAAAATGAGGGTTTAGAAGGCTTAGGGTTCAAAAATGCATCTAGAGCTTCATCTAATTCATCCTTACTAAACTCATAATCAACAAAACTGCATACATAATCAAAAGCATGAACATTTTTCAAATAGAAATATGACATCTTGAAATGAGAATTGCATGAAACTTAAACACACAATGCAAGGAAAATGAAAGAAATCTATCTTTTTTCTTTCTTTTTTTTTCTTTTTTTCTATGTTTTGAAAGAAAATAAAATAAACCCTAATCTAAGAATGCAAATGAAATAAGCAATAAAATCCTAATCTGAGAATCCAGATCAAAGATAATTGATATACTGCTGAAAAGTATATATCAGAAGGCAAAATCAAAGGTGCACCTATGTTTGAAATCTAAGGAGAAATGTTCGGGACTAGGGTGTCACGCTACTATCCTAATTCTGCAACTCTAGAGCTGCAACTGACAAGATGGATTCTGGAGCCTACAAGACACTGTTCTACAAAATCCTACTAACAAAGGGCAGGATCATGGCACCACGCCACTATCCTAGGAAGGACCAGGGCACCACGCCCTGTCCTTAGTGTTTTTGTTAAGATCTTCAACCTAGAATTATCCCTATGTGCTCTTCTAGTCCTGAAACTTCCAGCAATGCTTGGATCTGAACCTGTACCTGAAGCTAAAAAATAGGGTTTGGGGTGGCTATATAGGGTTTTACCTTAGTTAAACCCCTATTTGGTGATTTCCACCTCCACAGATAGCTGATAATGTACTAAAAATGTGTGTGCAAGATCCTAAAATTAAAGCAAACAATCTAGAGCAACCCTAAAGAGTAAACCCTAATTTCTTATGATTGATAAAGAAAATACTCTAAATCCATAATGCACAGTTATCTAAAGCATGAATATGAACTTGGTTTTGTAATAACTTTGGCATTTGATGTCAAAGGGGGAGATATTGGTATGGAAAAACATGGAACACAAGGAAACACATGTTACTCTCAGGGAGAGAGAATGTTACTTTGAGATTGAGTTTACTTATACCTTGGTAATTGTTGGTTTTTGGTATTTGGCATTTCTGTTTTGGCAGTTTGATGGTTTTTCCATCTTGTGTTGCCATCAATGCCAAAGGGGGAGATTGTTGGTATTTCGGTATGGTTTTGTCATTGATGTCAACACCTACTAAACACTTATCAACTCTGGCACTTTAGAGAATCAGCAACATTCACCGACAAACAAATGACTTATGAACAATCACCGATATCTAGTACACCGACAGGATATAATGATCACCAGCACTTGGAATGATATGGAAATCACATGGTTATGTCAAAGATATCATTTGGATACTTTGTATTGAAGGTTTGTTAATTGGTATATTCGTATTTTCATAATTGTTGTTACCGGCAAATAGGTCCAGGTTACACCGACAAGTTTATCTTTTCTAGATCAGCATGGCATGTTATGGAGATGACTTATTATTGTTGTAAATGCATTAAGCCGACATGGTGAATTGGTTATTGCATTGGGTATTAATTTATTTTTAAATTGATTATAGTGTATTATCCTTTAGAGCCAACCTACTAAAATTGGTCTTAGGGTATGGTATAAATGTAAGATCTTATTTGTAAGATCAAGTGTGGAAAGCAAAAAAGAATTATGTGAAGGTATATGCGAGAATAAGCAGAGCTATACACATAGACATCATTTAAAGGTTAAAGGAGGGTTTTTGTGAAGACAATCAGAACAACACCAGTACTAAATCCAGCATATGAAGATGCTATTTTGAGCAGTACATTCTTATTGGATTTAACCATCCAATTGTAGTCAGTGTGACTCCCATTTTGTGTTTGAGCAGTGAGCTCTAGGCACTTGGCCTTTCTGCATGTGCAAACCCCATTTGTATACACTTACTATCTACAATAGTATCATCTGATTGTGGGTAAGGTTTCCCATTATGGTTTTTCCCCTTACAAGGTTTCCACATACAAATATTGGTGTTATGTGCTGTGGATGACTTTGTCTTTTTGTTTCATGCATTAATCTTTATCGGTATTGCAATTATCTGATAAAACTGTCCACGGGTATAACAAAGTGTTTTACCGATATTAAGAAGAAAGTTGATTAAGTTGTTTTTGGTTTAAATTCATTTGACAACGGATTCACCCCCCCCCCCCCCCCCCCCGTCTTAGTTGTCTCTGGGACCTAACAAATGAAATAAGCAAGAAAATCCTAATCTGAGAATCCAAATCAAAGATAATTGATATACTGCTGAAAAGTATAGATCAAAAGGAAAAATTAGAGGTGCACCTATGTCTGAAATCTAAGGAGAAATGTTCAAGACCAGGGTGCCAAGCCACTGTCCTAATTCTGCAACTGACAAGATGGATTCTAGAGCCTACAAGACACTGTTCTACCAAATCCTACTAACAAAGGGTAGAACCATGGCACCACGCCATTGTCCTGGGCAGGACCAGGGCACCACACCCTATCCTTAGGGTTTTTGTTAAGATCTACAACCCAGAATTGTCCTTATGTTCTCTTCCGGTCCTAAAACTTCCAGTGACACTCAAATCTGAACCTGTACCTGAAGCTGAAAAATAGTGTTTAGGGTGGCTATATAGGGTTTCGCCTTAGTTAAACCCCTATTTGGTGATTTCCACCTCCACAAAAAGCTGATAATGTACTAAAAATGTGTGTGCAAGATCCTAAAATTAAAGCAAACAATCTAGAGCAACCCTAAAGAGTAAACCCTAATTGCTTATAATTGATAAAGTAAATACTCTAAATCCACAATGCACAGTTATCTAAAGCATGAATATGAATCAAAATGAAGCTTATGCAAAGACATGAAAACAACATAAAACCATACCCAACCCCAAGGGAGAGGTATAAGGTAATCGTCAGTTGGTGATCTCCTATTGTGCTTCTACATCTTCAAAAGCCCCCAATTGATGAAATGATGATTGATGAATGTTTATTGGATGAATTTTGAATGTTGTTGAAGACTTCAAAGATCTACTCTTTCACTTAAAAGAAGGCTCTTATTCTCCAAAAACTAGCTCTTAGATTCTTAGAAGAAGACCCTTTCAAATGAAGAAAGAGAGCTCTTAAGTATGAAACCCTAGATCTTAATTTCATGTTTAGGCCAACCTAGGATTTGAATTTCCTGCTAATCTTTTGGGGTTAAGAATTATTATATCATAGGATTGTGCTCCCAAAATTTTAGGAAAAATTTTGAGGACCATGTGCATTCCCACCACGGTCAGACCAACTTTTTACCAAATTTTTCAGAGTCGTTAGATATGATGATATTAGTGTTGGAAGTTGACACTCAATTGGTTGGTTTCACTATGTTGTCATTGATGGCAACATGGTAGCTTATTCTGGCTTCATGTTTTGGTTTAGTTGTGTACCGATAGGCACTTCATAGACACTTCACTAGCACTGGCAGGATAGAAGTATTTCTTTGGTTACCAGCAATGCAAGTCGATAAGGTTTAGAATAAGGTTTTCGATATTGGAGGTCGACATCTCTTGGATCCAACATCGACATGTTGGTATTATGGATATGTTGCATTGGTTTTTTCATTGATTTCAAAACTTATCAACACTTATCCTTCTAGAGATCTTTGGTTATGTTCACCGGCAAGTTCAGTGACTTTCGCACAGTCACCGGTATTTGGTGCACCGGCAGGTTATATCGTTCACCAGCACTAAGGATGACTTGTTATCATCTAGAGATCACTTGGTTATGTCGAAGATATGGTTTGGACACTTGGTTTTGGAGATTTGGTTATTGGTCTAATCGGGTTGACATATTTGCTATTACCGGTGTTGTTCTCAAAATCTAATTCACTTTAAAATCCTTATGATGGTATGATAACTATGTATACAAAAGAGAGGTTAAAGAGAAGGAAACTTCCAACACAACATATGACAAGGTTTGATTAACCTTCTACACTTCGGACTTATTCAAAGTCCACGCTGGTATGCCTTTGTGAACTAAATTCACACCTTTTAAAAGATAAATCCACAGCAAACCAGTCCAAAAACCAGTGGATCTAATCACCTTAAAACTAACTGAAACAAATGAATGAAAATTGTACTCATGTTCAGTATGGACCTAAAAAACATGTAATAGACAACCTTGATCTATACCAGTGCCTTATCCAAGGTCACGGAGTCATCCAAATTCAAACAATACTCCCACAATCAAATATCTCTACATATCCCATTAGTTTGGCTTCTGCAGATCCCTATATATGCCTAACACACATAAGAATTTATTCATACCACATTAAACTGTGCTCATCAAGATTCAAAGTATCCCACAAAGAATTTACTAGTAGAAATGATTCCTGCATATTTAATTCCCCTCTTGAAGAGAAAAGATAAGAAAAATATCTACTGAAACTTGCCTTGCAACCCCTATTCAAACAAAATAACCCTAGATTATTCAGAATGAAACAGTAAACACTTGCAAACACATTTGAAGATGACACAAAGTTTAAACTCAAAACCGATGGTCTGTATATTGATATCTTCTTCAAAAAAGTATTACAAAAACTTTCGAATATTCTCCATTAAAACTTGGAAAAGCCCAGACAAATTTCTGCAGCGTTTTCTTACAATTTTTTGCAATCATTTCTTACTAGTCCTAGTATCCATTTATAATATTATGGATGCATACAAAGCTTCGGACTTTCCTAGGAGAGTTTTTTACAATCATTACTTCTCAAGAAGAAGTTACAAAATCTTTTATAAATGCAGTTACCAGTGATGTTCATTTCAGCAGTAAGGGGCTCTTCTGGCATTCCCTCTTCCACTTCATCATATGTATATGCTATCTCTCCAAGGCTGCCTAACTACAATAGTTGCTTAGCTACTACCTATTCATCTCCTATATGAATAGGGGATTGAGATGGAGAGTACAAAGGTTCATCAGATTGTACTTCTTTTCCCACTCTTTGTTTCTTTGGGCTATCTTGAATGTCAATGACATCCTGTATCTTCCTCTTTCCTTTAGAGGTAGAGGGCTCCCCTGTTGTAGGCATCAGCACACTGTAATTGGACTTCTTATGCAACATGTAGTCACCAGGAGGGATTACTCTGGTGGATACAGACCTACTTAGAACCAGTCTTTCTTTCTCAGGGTTGTCTTTCTCAGGGTTGTTTTTAATTACAACCTCCCTTTTTTCTTTCAAAGTCTACATCACATCCTCAAAATAGAGAATTAGGAACTCTATCTTCTCCTCAAAAGGGTGGAAACTAGACAAAGGGTCATAGCTAGTGTCAAATTGGTGTACAAAATCTAAAGCCTTTTTGTAGGCCACCCACTTTTCCTTCCTCAGCTCTTGTTCATCTAAATCAAACTCATTCCTAATGATGTCTTTAGGAAACTGGAATTGGTGGGATCTACCTCTGCATATTGCCCTCTTTCTAAACATGTCATTGAAGAAGTCTTCAGGGTCAGCATATCGGGATACTATAGTTGACAAATGATACGGTTGAAGGAAATCTTCAAAACACTTCCAACCTCCTTTAATTATCACAAATTGGTGTGCTATGGTAACTGTGGGGAAAATGGTCTCTTTACCTCTGCCTGTTAGCTCTGCCTCCTGCACACCACCAATCTGCCTAAGGATCTCTATAATTCCCACTTTAAGAGGGACCTGATAGGGTAACAAAAATGGAGTGCCTTTGAAACCATATACTCAGAAAACTATGGAGACAGGGTATAAGTAAATATCACCCCAATTGTGGACAATTTTAACATTCTCAGCAAACTCTTTTGGCCTAATGAATTCCAAAAGAACCTTAGGGACTCTTGGATTCTTTGAATAGATAAGAGTCCTAATCTTAGATGCAAAACATTTATCAAACTTTAGAAAGCTTGCATCTTCTTTGTCCCATGACAGCACTGTACTCCATAACTGCACTGGCATCTTCTCTCCATTCTTCTCTTTCACAAGATCCATCCCACTTGCAAAATAGTCACCACCCTTGAATAAAAACAAATGCATGAGGAGGGAGTACCACCCAAAAGGCCTATCCACTTTCCCATTCTTTAATCCTATCAATCCTTCATGGACAGCATCAGTGATAAAGGAAGCATAATCAAAAGTCACTGCCAAAGAGGGGTTCAAAATTTGAGCAACCATTAACATGTAATGGGTTGGCATATTTGCTTTAGCATCTTCTCCTAGAATTTAGCAGAGTGACCAATATAATCCTTTGGCCCTAAGGGTAAAAAAATTCAAAGAGAAAGGCTCCTCAGTGTTAGGTCCTACAAATATTAACCCACCTATCTTCACAAAGAATTCTTTGAGAGGCCCATTTCTAAGGTGGTTCCTCTACACACTGTAAACCTGAGCTAGTGAATTAAAATTAATAGGCTCTAGAAAATTGGTAAATTCACTAAATCCAAAAGCATTTCTAAATTCCTCATTATTTATTTCAATGAGGGTTTTCCCACTTATATCTTTAACACTCCTTGTAATTGGGTCATAGTTGTGTGCAATCTGAGTTAGGAGATCCACATCAATGAATACTCCAGGGACCACTAATTTGCCAACATCCAACTCCCATATACTATTTTGTGGGGCTGAGGAGTTTCTCATGCAAAATCCAACTTTAAATAATCCCAACCCAGACAACTCAATTTGAGGGTCTCTTAGCCAGTTCCCTTTATCATATAATCCCTCCCCTATTTTTAGGCAAGAAGTTCTTGGCACAAGTTCTTTCATCTTTGCGGCCACATTAGTTGACAATGTCAACTATTCGAGGAAGTCATCACAGATAGCCCTCTCCTGGTAGTTAACTTTTCCTAAGAATTCTCTTTTAGGTGCCATCTCAGATAACTATGCAAGCAATTTAATTACTACCCCCAACTATTCTACAATAAATCAAAACCTCAATTAAAACACACTGTCAAGTAATTGCCAAGTAGAAGTATAAGAAAACCTATTTTTTGCTTGAGGAAATCCACTCTGCAATTGAAGAAATTTTCTCTATACTTGAAGAAACTTGCTCTGCAACTACTTCTCTACAGCTATCTTTAGAATGATACCTTCATTCAATTGATATGAGAATATATATGGTAGTCGGGCTCTTAACTGCGACATTGATACCGCATGCTTCAGTCATCCCTTCAAAATTGAATTCATAGAAGAATTCGAAACTTTCACTCCAACGGGTCACAACATGCCTGTGTATTTTCCTTTTCTCTCTTTCACCATTTCGTAGAGCATAAATGTCCTAGCAATTTCACTTAACAAAATCATGCCAGCCGTTCGATCAGATAAGACTTGATCGGCCTTTATACTATCTTAAAATATTTGCCTTTGCATTGGGCCCTACCTCTTTTCGCCACTTCTCAAGCTTTATCCCGTGAGCACTTTCCTTTCGCAAAGCTACACCAAGCGTTAGATGGAAATCTAACTGCTCGGCCTTTAACCCTTACCGAGACCATCAGCTTTTTCACTAACCGCGCCTCATCCTGACAACTAACAGTTTTTCGCTATTTCGCATAGCTTAACCCGCTTTCAACTTTGGGCCACAAAACAATGCAAAGCGTTGGATCAATCTTGAGATGATCATCCTTTAAGTAAGACTTTTATGCTTTATCTCTTACCCCGCTCTTCCACTAGTTACCAAATACCACGTGGCACTCAACCATTAGCCTTGGAAAACTCTTCGAGTTTAGTTCAGAGTCAGCCACGTGTTTTATTTCCCTTATAACTGTCGGTTACACCTTGGCGGGCCATCAATCCCTTTTGAAACCACATGTCAATTGACACATCACCATCAAGCTTTATGCCAGGAAGAACCTTCTTTTCTCTTTCACCATTTTGCATGCCTTAATGCTCGGTTAATTCATAGCCATGAAACAACACGAGCCCTTGGATCACATTGGAGTTGATCCCCTTTTACCTTCATGCTTTATCTGTTCTGCGGGTCCCAAAAACCTTTCGCTATTTCACAAGTTTTAAAGCATGAGCATTTTACCTTCACGAATACACGCGGACCATTAGATTATATCTGACTTGCTCGATGCTTAACAACCTACTAAGATTCAGCAGACATGGGCCCTCTTATTCAGCTCTATCCACTTGGTGTCTAGTCATTCCTGAACTGACATGTCAACCTTTTATTCGCTGAGAGAAAACATCGGATTCCACCTCATCCTTGCCACTTGGATCTGCCAAGTCACTTTCACATGCCACGACATGACTCATCCTCTTGGACCCACCTTTTAATCCTTAGATCTGACTTGCTGACTACTTTGACTTTCTGCCACATGTCCTTATTTGATTTTCCATCTCGACCAACTGGACTGCCTACTTGGAACACCATGTCATTTCGTTGTTTCATGAAAGCTCTCTGTTGAGTACCTTTCTCCTGTGAAACTATTCTAGGCATTAGATCTCAAAGACTTGCGCATCAGTTATGCTGCTTATGAACCCCTTTCGCCCGAGCCAAAAAAACTTTTCGCTGTTTCTCAAGGCATAACATGTGAGCACCTATCCGCCATGAAATAACATGAGCCATCGATTTGTGTTGAACTTGATCAGCTTTTAGCCGCGGAAAGTCTTCACCGCAGGGTCCCGTTAAACCCTTTCGCCATTTCACGAAAGGTAATTTGCTTGCTAGTTTCAGCTATGAATCAATGCCAGCCGTTAGATCTTGAGTGAGATGGAGTGTCGTTAAACCAAACCAAATGTGCACCATTGAACATGCTTTTTCCTTTTGCTATTTCACAAGTCTTAAAGCACTCACAACTTTGCCTAACGAAATGGCATAAGTGGTAGATCCATCTGAGAGTTGCACGACACTTACTGGGCCCGACAACATTAAAAGGAAAAAGACATAAGGCATAAAAATTTTACAATTATTTAACGACCGCCTAGGCAAATGACAAGGGGGGACACTTCACATGACCCCAAGACCCATTTATTAAGTGAATAAAGTAACACAGGAATAGAAACCAGAGGGTTTTGATCAAACATTTGAGCGACTTAAAATTAAAACCCTGAACCCTTAAAGACCTAAAACAAATTTGAAGTAGTTAGAACAAACCTGACTCAAAATTTCTGTAAAGCGGAAAATCGAACCCTAGGTGTTTTCCCCACTCCAAGGAGAAAGGTCACTAGGATTGATGGTTTTCACTTAGGAGGGACTTTACATTCAAAAGAGGGGTTGAAACCCACAAGATCCAATCCCATACAATGCGAGACTGGATTCTAAATGAGTTTCAAGGGTTGAGACATCAAGGATACCCTCTTTTGTAAAGAATGTAGATAGAAGGATTGAACTAGGAGTGTATGTAAAAGTAAGAAAGATTCGCTTATAAATGGAGATAGGGATATGGGATGAAGCTATGGACTTGAAATTAGCAGTAAAATGTCAAGACGATGCTGTCGTACAAATTTGAGTGAAAGTTGACAGGACGATGGCGCCCGAAGTGCACACGGTCCTCCGAAAAATCCGCGAAATGAAGGGGGATCTGTTCGTCTCTACACAAGGATTCCAAATCTTCAATTACAGTCGTGTACCTGCAACCTACACACAGAAAAGAGAGGACAATTGGGGGGTTAGGGATTAGGGGTTTGCCTTTAGGTCAAACCCTGGTTTTGGAATTAACCAAGAAATGAGAATGTTGTAAATGTAAATGTTTGTAATGTAATCAAGTACTGATACCTTGTTGTAAGAATGTTTGTATTCTTACATGCAAAGGTGTAATGATGTTGTATGTTGTATGTTGTAGGTGATCTCCTCTTTAATGGTTGAATCCTTTTCTTGAATGCAACACCTAGCCTTGAATGGAGACTTAGAATGCTCAATTGCTTGAAGGAATGCTTGAATGCTTGAATGCTTGAATGTTTGAATATCGCTTCTGCGTCTTGCACTTGCTTACTTCCTTACCCACCCTTTCTAGGAGGGGAAAAGTAGTTTATATACTTGTCAATTAGGGTTAGGAGACTGATTTTTCCGACCTTAGGCCGACCTAGGAACATTATTTTCCAATTTGCAAACTTAAAGACTCGATGTCCAACAAGAGACCGGGCCCAAAATAGGGCCAAGGACCAGGGTGCTGGGCACCATGGTCCCACCTCTTGGGATAGCAAGGTGCAAGGAGGATCAGGCCAAGGTGCATAAATATGTA
Organism: Cryptomeria japonica; assembly: GCF_030272615.1. NCBI lineage: Eukaryota > Viridiplantae > Streptophyta > Pinopsida > Cupressales > Cupressaceae > Cryptomeria > Cryptomeria japonica. Next base: position 622,419,138 of record NC_081415.1, read on the forward strand.
GTTTTTGATGTCGCAAATAGGTTTCGGGGTCTCCATTCAGGTTCAACGTTGTGCCGCCATCGTGAAGACCCAAATGCAGTCGAAATTGCAAGTGTCTCAATTTTAGGACACTACAATTTCAAAAACCTAGCCATTTATGGGGAAAAGAAAACCCATTTCTTAAACAGTGATAACAACCGACAAATTGGTCTAGGTTATGGATTGACATGCGTTATCTATTCCAGATCAGCACGACACATTATGGAGATGGTTTAATCAATTAATATAGTTGTTGAGCCGACATGATGCATCACATCTTGACTTACTTGTAATAGACTTTATTGTATTATTATTCTTAGTAAGCCGACCTACACCTTTGGTCTTAGGTTTTGGTATATATGTAAGATCTCAATTATGAGATTAATGTGGTAATGGTATGTAATAAGGTATTATAAGGTTATGATATTTGGTATATGCAAATATAAGAAGAGCTACTCATGCAGACATAATTTGAAGATTCAAGAAAGGTTTTTAGAGCTTAACCAATACTAAATCCAGCATTAGAGAAGCTACTTTGAGCAGTACATTATAATTGGATTTAATCATCCAATTGTAGTCAGTGTGACTCATATTTTGTGATTGAGTGGTGAGCTCTAGGCAGCTGGCCTTTCTGCATGTGCAAACCCCATTTGTAAACACATACTATCTACAGTAGTATCATCTAATTGTGGGTAAGGTTTCCCACTATGGTTTTTCCCCTTACAAGGTTTCCACGTACAAATATTTGTGTTATGTATTATGGATGTTGTTTCTCTTTCTGTTTCATGCATTAAGTTTCACCGGTATTAATATTAACTGTTAATCTACCTACCAACATCAAGTTTGGTTTACTGGTATTAAGTATCAAGTTTGGTTAAGTTGTATTTGGGTTGAAATTATTAGACAACTGATTCACCCCCCCCCCCCCCTCTCAGTTGCCTTTGGGTCCTAACACGACAATTGTTTTTTATATTCATGTATTTATGTTATCTAGATGACATGTATATTGAAATTGTAATTATCTTGGTAAGCCGACATAAGGCATGATAAATTGTATAGGGTATATAAGTCAGTTGGATTAGATAATTTTGATATATGTGATACGATGCAAATATGTAATTGGAAGGAAATAATAAAGGAGATGTGAAATATATCAGAGAGATCATGTATGTGACGATATTTGTGTGTAGGGGTATTCTGGTAAAGGGTTTAGGGTTTCAGAATGGAATAGACAAAGCTTAACCGGAACTGTATTTAGGCATAGGAGATGCTATCTTTTGCAGTTCAACACTTCTCTAGATTGTAGTCTAGATTTGTATGTAGTCAGTGAGGCTCCTTTTGTGATTGAGTAGTGTGCTCTAGGCTGTAAGCCTTCCTGCGAGTGCAAGCCCCTATATTTTGTAATATCTCTTCATATGGCCAGTGAATTGATATTGTGGGTCACAAATCCTACCATGATTTTTCCTCTTTGAGGTTTTCCACATATAATTTTGTGTGTTATGGTGTTCATTTATGTGATTGGCTTATTGGTTGCTTTACTTCTTTCAATTTTGTATGTATCGGTATACCGGTTAGTGTATGCATGTTTTAATAAGGCTAAAATTGATCATCCTAGTATAACACTGATTCAGCCCCCCCCCCTCTCAGTGTTATTGGATTCCAAAAATTGCTATCAGAGCCTTGTGCCTCGGAGGAAGTTTAATAGCTTTAGGGAGATCGTGAATCTGGAATCCATGGATATGGGTTTGGAAAAGAAACTTGAGAGGGCACTTGAAGATTATGATGTTGAAGGATGAAGAACTTAAATCTACAAGATGAATTGAATTCTACTAAGGAATTTATTCTTGTCCTACAAGAGAGGATGTCATCAGTTCAAGCTAGGAGGAAGGAAGTTTTGCAAAATCAGATGATGAAGAGAAAGATGCACTTAAAGAATAGTGTCAAAAGATTAGTCAGGAGAACATGGTCATTAAAAATGAAATGCAAGCTATAACCATTAGAATGTCTAAAGAGATTGAGGACTGGAAGAAAAAGGAAGAAAATCTTGTTGTGTCTTTGAAGAACAAATTTGAACAGTGTAGTAGGTTGGTTCATGAGAATGATATGTTGAGAATTGATTTAGTAAAATACCAGAGTAATGAACAAGAGCTTGAGAGAAAAATGATAATTCTAAGAGCTGGTCTAACTACTACAAGTGAGTATAAAGAAAAATTCAAGATTAGTTCACCACAGCTAGATGAGTTGTTGAAGAGACAAAGGCAGAATGGAGATTCCAATGGACTTGGATTTGAGAAAGGATAGAGTTCTGGTACTACTAATAAAGATCAATACCATAAGGCACCAGTAAGGTAGTTTAATGCTTATAAATTTAATGGCAGATGTTTTGTTTGCAATAGATTTGGTCACATGGCTAGGCAATGTAGAAATAGAGCAAATCAAAATCCAGATTCTGCTCCCGGTCAATGTTTTAAATGTAATAAGTATGGTCATAAGATAGAAGATTGCAGAATGAATGTTAAATGCTATGCATGTGTAAAATTTGGACATATGGCTAATCAGTGCAGGTCAAGCAATTATACCAGTTTTAGCAAAGCAATTCAAAAAAACAATGTTAGATGCTATGCATGTAATGAGGTTGGAGATATTGCTAAATTTTGTAGAAGCATGAATCCATCAGTTGGTAATGGAGGATCAAATGAGAAAGGGAAAGATAACGTTAATGAAACTGGCAAGATCATACCCAGAGATGGGTCAGGAAGACTAAAGATCAATCTGCAAATGGGAAAGCACTAGTTACTTATCTAGCAGAGGAGGTTGTTCCTACACCGCCAGGTAGCTCATTTGGTAACTAAGGAAGATGCCTTAGGGGTAGGAAAAATTCATGAAGATGTTGCATATGCCCCAAGAAGAGGTTCTGGAAGATGTTCTAGACATTGTAAAAGCTTATTTGGCATGGATATGTTTTGTTCAAGATCTGGTACCTTTCACCATAAGTCATTAATTTTGATGAAAGATTAGGGTTTTTCCTAGAGGATAAAAGGTTGAATTCACTTCATTATTCATCACCTTGCATTCAGGAGCAATTAAGAGCAATTCAGAGAGATCAAAGGCTATTCAGTGCAATCAAATATCTTCTTGAGCGATTTCATTGATGATTGGAAGAGTTTGTTAGGGTTTCACCGATAGTGATTAACAGGTACTTATCTTTAATCATGGAAGCATGATCATCATATATTCCTATTTTTGTTTCAAATCCGACTATTGTTGAGGTCAAGGACCATCCCAGGCCAATTTTCAAGCTGTATCCACATGTGGCTACCCTGGATGACTCGTTGGAGAATTTTCCCATGTTCTGGAAAGAGTTGTGTATGTTGAAGATGTTAGGGCATACATACATTGTCACATTGAGTATTTGGGGACATCTGATATAAAAGGCATGTATATGAGCAATCTAATGGGAGATTCTGGAAAGATCAAACCTAAATACAAGCACATTGAAGACTTGGGGTTTACCAAAATTCTGGACATTCTATAATTTGAAGATGAAATAGTTAGGTATGTTTTAAGAAGAGTACATGGAGAGTTTATTCGGTTGGATAAGTCATACAAGATCATCAAGGAAGCCATCAGGGCACTCACCGATTTACCACACATTGGGCAATGTCCAAATAAGAAGGTTTCTAATTATTATGTAAACAAAATCACTGGCACAACATCAGATAGGAGATCTATGAGAATAAGCACTATTACTGACACAAACATCAGATTCAATAGCATGGTCATTGGTTATAAGGTAACTCAGTCAAACTGACAGAATTTTGTTTCTAGCTCCTGCATTTTCACAACTTACAAGATGATGAGAGAAAATGATAAATAAGATCTATGTGGTTGGATGTTGGATGAACTGTTGATAAACCTAGGAAAGATTAAAGGTGAAAAGAAAGGAACTTTTCAATATGGAAGCTTAATTATATGTTTAATGCTATTTTTCATGAATGATACTCCCCATTTTGGGAAGAGACAATGGGCATTTGATATCCTGATACGGAGAAAATTAAAACAATCAATTTCTACATTAGGCAATCAAAGAGATGATAAAGTATGGGGATATTTTAAGGAATTCCAGAAGACTATGAAATATAGAGAAAGGGTTCCTAAGAATATTGTTGAAAAATACTCAATTGGCATATGCTTCGTGGTGAAGAAAGATGAAACACTTATGAAGCAGTTAAGCCCCAAAAGATCTAGATAGAGGAAATGGGCTATGAAGTTGATGGATAGATTTTAGATGCTTATGCAAAAATGTTCATTGATGCTCCTATTGATGAGCTGAGAAGCCATGTGGCACTGTAAAGCAAAAGACATAAGAGGTTGAACCAGAGTTAAACCTAAAGAAAATAGAGAAACAAGAAGGAAAGGAAAGTAAGTTTGTTGAGAAGGTCTCATAGGACATCAAAGCATTGATTGATGTTGTCCTCGAGAAAGATAGGAAGAGAAAAGAACCAAAAGTATTCATTGAGTCTATTACAGCAGAGTCTACATCTGAAGATGGCACACCCCTAGCTTTTAAAAGGGTTATAAGGAAGAAAATAGAGGAAACCAAGGTAGAAACTAAAAAGCAACCAGTTAGGAAAGTTACATTCAAGTTACCAGCACAGAAGCAAGCACCAAAAGTAACACCTTCAGCTCCATCTAGTACTGGAAGAAGGAAGAAGAAGGCTGACATTGATTTGGCAATTGAATCTGGTAATGTAACTATCATTCCACCATAAACTTGTGCAAAATTAGTTAATGAGATTACTAAGGATGGCATGTTAAAGAATGTACAGTTTTATTATAAGAATTTAGAGGATGATGAACAAAGAAAGATAGAGGAAGCAATTTTGTTATATTTGGATATTTATAAGAAAGCCTTAATAGAGATTGAAAACCAAATACCAGTAGAATTTTCTGATATGTTAGATGCTAGGAGACTATCAGCAATGCAACAAGGTAAGCATATTAATATTTAAGAGTTGTTATTTGTTTGTGTTTCTATTACTCCAGAGGAGATGGGTATTACACTTGAGGTTGCAGATAGAAAATTCTTTAACAACAAATATAGAATAACCAGTCTTATATTAGGAAAGGTAAATGAGATAATAAAGGAAACCCACAAGGAATGGGTTAAGTTCTTTGAAGAGAACCAAGGTTTCTTTACTTCACCAGAATCAAAGATAGATACTGCAAACATCCCAATTGGAGGGAAAGGAAAGGGTATTATGGGTACTTCACCCTTAATTTTAAAAAAACATTAAGATGGTGGAAATTAAGCCCTCGGTAGATACAAGTGTATAGTCAAATGTTGAGATACCAGAAAGTATTGAGAGTGAAAATGTTGATAATGTAAAGGATACTAATGTTGAGGACAAGAGTCCTCTAGATACAGATGTACAAGATGATGTTACACTTCCTACAAAGGAATTGATAGTTATAGAGACTGCACCAAGTGGCGAAGCCACCAGTGCAAGTGAGGAAACTATAAAGGATAAAACATCAAAGGAGAAGAAAGGGGAATCTAGTAGGGAATCGTTAGTAGGTCCATCATTGTTGTCAATTGACACCTCACGGGTTGTAAAGAAAAATATAACCGAGATGAGTTCTACTGAACTCATGATGATGGTTGTGTGTAGGGGAAAAAGCGAGACTAGGTTAATCATGCCCTAATCCTACCTTTCGACACACATTACGGAATACGAAAGAGCCTAGAGATATCGCACAATTGGCTACTTCTTTTGGTGAAAGAGAGAGCCACGGGATATCTATTACGATTTCTATTCCCTTGTTGAAATTGTAAGATCAAGTAATGCAAGTTCAAACCCTAATCTCAAAATGCAAGTATGAACTAATAACAAGATTGCAGAATTGAGATTAAACAATGAACAGCTGTAAGTGTAAGGATAAAATAAGAATGCAGATATGTACCCGGAGTCGAAATCGGACTGAAAATGTTCGGGACGGGGGCGCGAGCGCCACTGTCCTGAAAACTGCACCGGAAACCACTGTTCTGCACCCTGAAACACTGTCGGAAAGTCATCGGAAAGCTGTCTGTCCGGAGGACCAGGGCGCCCAGCGCCTCTGTCCCAGGGACCAGGGCACCCAGCACCTCTGTCCCAGGGACCAGGGTGCCCAGCGCCCCTGTCCCGGTCTTCTGAGCTGCAATTTCACACAGGGTTCTGCCTCAGCCTTCTCTCTCTGGATCTGTGTCCCGCGGCGTCGTCCGAATCCCGAAACCTGCAATAATATCTGAAAAGGGGGAGGGGCGGCTATATAGGGTTTTGCCTTAGTCAAACCCCCGCTTCGGTGATTTCCACCTCCACGAATAGCCAAGTTGTTTTGTAAAATGTATTATGTGTGCAGACCCAGTGTGTGTGCAAGGTCCAAAATGCAAGAAAGCAAACTAGAGCAACCTAGAAAGTAAACCCTAATTGCTTGTAAATGATAATGTAAATGCTCTAAATCAAGATGCAATGTGATCTAAAGCATGAATAAATGATGTATCAAAGCTTATGCAAAGACATGAAAACAATACGAAATCATACCCAACCCTCAAGGGAGGAGTACAAGCCAATCTTCGGTCAGTAATCTCTTATTGTTCTTCAATGTCCTCCAAGCCCTAAGTGGATGAATGAATTTGATAGATGCTTGGTAAAATGATGTTAAGTGTTGTTGAAGTCCTCAAAGATCTGCTCTTTCGCTGCATATGAAGTTCCTGGAAACAAAAATCCGATCCTTTCAAATGAGAAAAGAGAGCTCTTATGTATGAAACCCTAGGTCGTAAATTTGTATTTTGGCCGACCTAGAGATTGAATATCCCGCCAATTTCTTGGGGTTAAGCTTTATCTTATGATTGGATCATGCTCCCAAAATTTTGGGAAAAATGTCCGGGACCATGTTGCACGGGCGCCATGGTCCCGACAACTTTTCACCAAATTTTCAGGGCCGTCGGATATGATGATTTTAGAGAGAATCCCGAAGTTACAGGTGATTTCGAGATGTTTAGACCCGAAAACCAAGCCCCCAAGTTCGAAATAGGACTTAATTAGGGTTTTTGATTAAGTGGTGTATTGGAAGAATAAAATGCGAAGGGCACGCTTTAGTGAAAGGGCCCAACTTTATGATGTAGAAAATGATGAAATATGGCCTTAGACCTAATTAATTTGATTAATTAAGTGCTTAAGGAGAAATGCAATGCAAAATGCAAAATGCACTAAGGCGGGTGCTAAACTAGGTGCGAAATTGTACCACCCTAGCGAGTGCGTACAATTTACGACGCTACATTTAGCCCCCACTTTAGCAGTCATATGAGTACTACGTGCATATGCAAGCTAAAGTACAGAAAAGTAAATATTATTTGAAAAAGGATATATCCATAAGTCGTCGAACGAAGCCCCCAGCGGTATCTGCAGTACACAGTTAGGAACCGCACCCTACAAAAAAAATGTTAGATCACAAAATCACCTAATGCTTACTAGGGAAAGTGATGAAATCTGTGAGTAGCTATATGCCCCCCCCTGTTTCGACTTGCTTATTTAGGGAGGTGAAACAGGGTAGCATGTTTACTTGCAACAAATTGTGAAAGAGAGTGTTGATGAGGAGTGTTCACTAAATAGGCTTCATCAGAGCACTTTTTGGAACATCCCGAGAGTAGGAGAAGGAAAGTACGATTCCAATGCAACAAACGGCTCGAAAATCGCATCTCCCAAACTCAAGTTATGATAAAATGAATGATAGAAGAAAAATTAGGGTTTCAAGAAGTAAGAATAAACAAACGAGAGTATATACCTCGAAAGTGACACTTGTATTCGTCACTTTGTCGATTTCAAGATACTATTCAGTGCAGCGGAGCCCACCTAGCCATCACCATGCCTTCACGACGACCGAAGCATCCCACGAGGATCGAGATCCTGCGCCAGGCTGTGATCGACGACGAGCCACTGGACGAGGTGAGTTGACTGAACGTTTGACTTTTGATTTTTCGCATGTTTGACTTTTCCGTGATCGAATGCGGACCTTGAATGCCGACCGGGGCCCACCTAGGGCGCCATGGTCCCTGAGGGGCGCCCTGGTCCCCCCAGGGCGCCATGGTCCCTGACAGGGGCGCCATGGTCCCTGCAGGGCGCCATGGTCCCCTCAGGGCGCCATGGTCCCCAATCAGGGCCTGGCGAGGGGTTACAAGGTGAGCATACAATGTACGACAGTTTGCATTTGCGATTTTGATGATTGAGTACTGATTATGGTCATGTTTTCATTTTGCAGGGTCTCCCGTACATGAGAGAGCATACAGCGGGACACATTCTTCACACTTTGCGAGATCAGATTCCACGGCTGACTCAGTCAGAGAGAGACACCCTATCGATAGTAGGATTGTGGTACGTGATTCTTATGTCGGCCATTCGATTTCATCCTGCGATGCTGATGGCACTGATGGAGAGATGGGATCCTGACACCTCTACCTTTCACCTTCCGGTAGGAGAGCTGACGGTCACACTCGAGGATGTGTACCGTATACTGCATCTTCCTATCAGAGGAGTGATAGTCACATACACGACTAATCAGGTAGCGGAGGATCATCAAAGGGAGCAGATGTATTGCATAGGGAGAGTCATGTCGAGCGAGACGAGAGGTCGTATCATGGTCAGCTGGCTCTTACATCCTACAGGGGAGATACCACTTCTAAGACGCCTCATGATAGCCATCATAGCACTAGCTGTCTGCCCTAATGGGCGAGGGACACACATGCATGGGGGCCTCACATGGTGTATCAGAGCGATGGAGAGACACAGGAGAGTGTATGCTTGGGGTCAGAGTATGCTTGCACATCTCTATCACGACCTGGAGGAGTATGTATTCGGACAGGGTTGTAGTTTGATGACATGCACACTTCTGCAGGTGTGGATCTTAGAGCACTTCACATGCACCAGGCCCATCGGCTTTCCACTAAGTATAGCGAGCGAGCGACCTAGGGTGTTCGCTTATCCACTGACCAGCGAGTGGAGGTTTGGAGATTTATTATATTGGAGAGTGATTATTGACAGACTGACATCTGAGGTGATAGTGTGGAGACCTTACCTACTGATGCACAGATGGGATGGGATGGAGAGACAGTTAGCATGTCTACAGAGGAACCGCCTACTGCGAGGACGATATGCACACATCATAGTCCCTTTCTACTTTGATCAAGTACGGAGGTAGTTCGGACTAGAGCAGTGTGTTCCAGCCGATGTGCCCATCTATACTTGACACTCACGGGTCCTTCCCAGACCTGGAGCAGTAGCGAGATCGACAGTAGATGATATCGAGACGACAGACTTAGAGGGATCAGATCAGGATGTAGTCACTGACTATTCTGCAGAGCCTGGAGCACAGCGCAGATATGTTTCATGGTTCATGAGATCATATCCAGGTCCTATCTTTCCACCAGATCATCCGACAGGCTATCCAGGCCCATGGAGACATGGAGACTGAGACGAGGACGAGGGATCTAGGTCAGAGGAGTCAGAGGAGGGAGAGGATCATGAGGAGGCGGAAGATCCTGATCCACCTACAGGCGATCAGCCTAGTGACGAGGAGGAGGAGGACGAGGATGCAGATAGAGAGGAGGACGAGGAGGATGCAGGTGATGATGCGGATGAGGACGAGGATGATGAGGATGATGAGGAGGAGGATAGAGATGATGAGGAGGAGTCGGATGCAGCTCCCCATCATTCAGGAGATGATACCATAGCTCTAGATCCACCTCCTATTCTCCAACAGGGGGAACAGGAGGCGATACGGAGACCTGTCACCAGTACCGTCCAGCCTACACCCATCATGGATAGAGTATATGAGCGAGGGGAGCCTAGCGGTTCTCAGTCACAGATACTACCATATCATGATCCCTACTGGCGCGAGGGAGATCCAGGTATAGTAGGTTTATATTGATTAGTTAATGCTTTGATGATATAGAATGGTACTAACAAAGATCTGTTCTACTGCCAAAGCTAATGTGCAGGAATGGCGTTCCTTGATTCAGCAGGCAATGACAGACATTTCCATGATAGCACAGATCCCCAGTTCCTCACAGATTGCCTATAGGCCTCAGGGGAACGCAGGTCGGCATGAGAATTTTTTTTTCCCATTCTGAGTACAGGTAGATATATGGAGGGAGAGAGAGAGAGTCCTATCAGAGGACCTCCAGCAGGCGTGGCAGAGAGAGAGTCCTATCAGAGGACCTCCAGCAGGTGCGGCGAGATCTAGTAGCAGCCCAGACCAAGGCTACCACCTATCGTGCGATCCTTATGGATAGGGATCGTAGGAGTTCCTCTCAGAGTCACTCACGATCTGTATCGCGCTACACACCCATGGGTCCACCTCCGCGGCCAGATCAGGAGGGAGCATCTAGTCGACACTCTCCAGCCACTAGCCCTAGGGATAGGAGATGATTGTATGATGTAGGAGAGGTCACATTTTGGATATACAGTGACCTATGTTTGTATACAATTCACACATATATATATGTATACATACATGCTTCTTTTTTGTCTCAAATGTGTTATCTCTAATGCTTAAAACAATGTATGTTTTGTTTTGATTAAATCTAATACATTTGGTAAATGTACATGTATGTTCAGAATTTAATTTCTATGTGATTGATTTCTCAATGCTCCATGATTAAATTGATACATGTGTGACTTAATTAAAATATTTAATCAAGTACAACATTGATGATAAGGAAGAAATATGCATTAAGTCTAAGAATCATATAACTAATGTGATTTAATTTTGAACTTAAACACAACATGATACGATTCTACTTAACACACATAAAGACACTGTATAATATGCTAGCATAATGGAAATGTAAATCTTTCACAATTTACATAAATGAATTCAAGACAAGCTATAAAGTAAGAAGGCACGCTTGTCAGGAACGAAGCAATATAGATTAAACAATATAACATTTAATTCTATTTTGCTTTAATTAAGAAACACTAACATATTATCCAATGTTGAAGTTTTGAAAAGAAGATAGATAAGAAATGAAGAATTTAAGCATAATATCTACGCAAGTGCATAGCATTGATAGGTTCTTTAAGAGGCGTACCATCTACATCCGCTATTTTGTAAGCACCTGATCCATAATCCTCAATGACGATATATGGTCCAAGCCAATTAGGACTAAATTTTCCCTTTTCGGCTGGCAAGGCATTCACATTGCGCTGATTCTCATAAAGGACTAAATCACCTACTGAGAAGGAATGTTGAATAACCTTATCATTATAACTTCGCTGTAGAGTTTTGTGATACGCTTGGATATGCTCAAGAGCGTTTATACGCTGTTCATCAAGCATCTCAAGCTGTTGAAGTCGTTGTTCTCTATAAGAGTCATCATCTATTATACCTTTAAGAGAAACCCTAAGTGATGGATTTTCTAACTCTAAGGGCATAATAGCGTCAGCACCATAAACAAGATTATAAGGAGTAGTTCCCATAGCAATTCGTACACTCGTTCGGTAGGCCCAAAGAGCGTAGATTAGCTGGTTACTCCAATCCTTACCATGCTTATTTACGGTTTTACGAAGAATTTGTTCAATTATCTTATTGGATGATTCGGCTTGACCATTTGACTGAGGGTAATATGGTGTAGAAAATCGATGTTTGATATGATACTTCTCGAGGAATTTCTTCACGTCCTTGTTCTTAAACGAAGTTCCATTATCTGAGATAATAGTGGAAGGTATCCCAAATCAAGAAATAATGTTTTCTAGAAGAAATTGACAAATCACTTCAGCAGTAGTAGAGCGGAGAGGAATAGCTTCTACCCACTTCGTAAAGTAATCCGTTGCAGTTATAATGAAGGTGTGTCCTTGAGATGAAGGAGGAGAGATTTTTCCAATAAGATCCAAACCCCATGTGGAGAAGGGCCAAGAAGCTACTTGAGAGCGGAGTTCTTGGGCAGGAGCATGAATCAGGTTATTGTGTTGTTGACATTGATGACATTTTTTAACAAATGAAAAGGAATCCTTCTGCATAGTTTGCCAATAGTATCCCATACGAAGCAGCCTATGAACCAGGGATTTACCCCCAAAGTGCCCCCCACAGGCACCCGAATGTGCCTCTTCAAGGGCAATAGGGATTTCCGACTTGTTAAGACAACGAAGGAGAAGACCATCATAACCCCTTCGATAAAGGACATTAGAAAGGATGATATATCTAGCAGACAACTTGCAGATTCTAGCCCTAGTGTTCCTATTAGCAGAATCAGGGAAGGTACCATCAGTCAAATATCTTACAATATGCGAGAACGATTCATCTGAGTCTACAAAGTCACAACATGTTACCAAGCTAGAATCATCTTCAATAGCTGGAGAAATAAGATTGTGAATAACGAAGTTAAGATCGACCATAGGGTCCTCTAAAGATACTAACGAAGCCACACATGCCATCGCATCCGCATGTCGATTATCTTTTCGAGGAACAGGTTCCATGGTATAAGAATCAAAATTTTGTAATAAAGAGATAGCTAGGTCTTTATATTGTGATAATTTGTCCTGTTTTGCTTGATATATTCCTGTTACTTGTCTTATAATCAATTGCGAATCTCCATAGATATGTATGTGTTTTATATTAAGAGCTAAGGCTTCTTTTATTCCTGCTATAAGAGCCTCATACTCAGCAATGTTATTGGTACACAGGAAATTTAGACGATATGACAAGGGAATAGGTTTCTTTGTAGGAGAAACCAGAACAACACCTGCCCCCGATCCCGTACGACACTTAGAGCCATCAAAGTATAACTCCCAAGTTTCATCTTTCTCTATAGAAAGAATGAAGTCATCAGGAAAGGATTCAGGGTTAGGGAATGAAAAAGGTGAAGGGGCCTCAACTAAGTGATAGGTCAACGCTTGTCCTTTAATTGCTCTTTGTGAAACAAATTTAAGGTCAAATTCAGTTAACATCATAACCCACTTAGCGAGATGTCCTGATAAATCAGTTTTAGAGAAAAGATGCTTCAACGGATCAAAATTAACCATGACGTGGACTTCTGAATTTAAAAGATAATGTCTCAATTTCTGAGTCGCAAACACCACGGCCAAGCATTGTCTTTCTATCGCAGAATATCAGGTCTCATAATCGAGTAAAGTACGACTTATGTAATACACCGGACACTCCTTACCATCTTTATCATGTTGTGCTAACAATGCTGCGAGAGCATGAGAAGAAGCAGCTGTATACAGGATAAAGGGTTTAGAAGGTTCAGCAGGTTGAAGAATAGGAGGACTAGCCAAATACACTTTTAAATCTTCAAATGCTTGCTGACAATCCTCATTCCACTGAAAAGTGATATCCTTTTTAAGAAGTTGAGTAAAAGGAAAGGTACGATCCGCAAGTTGAGACACAAACCTATGAATAGCTTGAATCTTTCCTTGTAAGCTTTTAAGTTGAGATACATTTCGAGGAGGTGGCATGTTAACAATAGCATCTATTTTCTTAGTATCCACCTCAATCCCACGATGCGAAACTATAAATCCTAATAGTTTTCCACTATCCACACCAAAAACACATTTTCGGGGATTCAAGCGCATGTGATATTTACGAATTCTTTCAAAAATTTGTCGAAGAATTTTAACATGATCCATGCGAAGAAAAGATTTGGCCAGAATATCATCAACATAATCCTCTAAAATCTTATGCATATAATCATGAAAGATAAGGGTCATCGCTCGCTGATAAGTTGCACCGGCGTTTTTAAGTCCAAAAGGCATCATTATCCAAAAAAATGTACCCCAAGGAGTGGTAAAAGCGGTTTTGAATGGATCTTGAGGGTTAATGAAAATTTGATTGTAGCCTGAAAAACCATCCATGAAGGATAAGAGGGCATGTCCTGCCGTAGAATCAACTATCATGTCAATGTTTGGAAGAGGGAAATCATCTTTTAAAGAAGCCTTATTTAGATCCTGAAAGTCGGTACACATTCTTATTTTGTTATCTAGTTTAGCCACAGCGACAATGTTTGAAATCCATGGGGAATAGTCAATAGGGCGGATAAATCCAGCCTCCAATAATTTTTCAATCTCAGCTTTAACAAGCAGAGCTATCTTAGGATTCATTTTTCGAATCTTTTGTTTCACGGGCTTAGCATCAGGAACTAAGACAATATTATGAGTAACGATCTTGGGATCTATACCAGGCATGTCAGAATATACCCAAGCAAAGATCTCAGGGAATTCATGCAATAGTTCTTCATATTGTTTCTGTTCCTCTTCATCCAAACATTTTCCAATTTTAATGACTTTCTCTTTATTGCAAGGATCCATCTTAATATCAGTGGAGTCACTTATGAGGAGATTACTTTGTTGAGGAGTATCCTTTAACTGAGGGAATTCTTTCACAATCTTATCGTTATCAATCTCCTTTCCAAAATAGGCTTCAGTGTTCAAACAATAAGGGAGTCCCCTATTGTGATGATAACGAGGAAGAGTGTCATAGGCTCCCAAGAACTCAGCTAAAGCATCGTCGATAGGGAAGATATCTAGAGCACAATCACCCGAAGAATCCTCATCAATATACTCAGGGTGTTGTATTGATAAAGATGTAGAGATAGCATTAACACTAATGCATGGTCTTTTAGAGGCTTTAGTACGTCTGCAGGGATTATAACCAAGTCCAAAGGCATAATGTTGAAAATTAGTTTCTAGGGGAACTCTAATCCCTTGTTCATTAGCACCACAACCTTTTCCATGATACCCATGCTTAGCAAAAATGCGAAAACCATGACCATAGCGATCAGCCATTTCAGGAAGAGAAGGTGGTTTTTCATAAGACAAAGAATCAAACTCTTCATAATTATAGATGTGAGGAGAAGAAGTTTGAGAAGTGGCCACAAAATTATTACTCATAGATTCAGGTAAGGTTGATTGACTTTTAGCTTCTTCTTTCTTTTCAACTTTGTGATTTTCAGCTTCTTCCTTCTTTTCAACTTTGAGTTCTCTAGAAGGAACCTTATATTCACCCACAAAGGTAGGATTAAAATCAAGAGATCCCCAATCATCTTCTGCGAGAACCTTCTCAGGATCAAAATCCCTTTTATGTGTAGTTTCAAGTCGAGAAGGATTTTCTTCAGGAGTTCCAAATTCATCCCCAGGATTTTGATCATCGGAAAGCGAAGACTCATCGATAGGTTTCTTGTTTAAAGAGTCATCACTAGACGAGGATGGCTTAGAAGAATCTCCTCTGGAATTAGATGTTTGTAGACAAGCTTGAAAATTAGTATCTCCCATCAAAGTATATGTCTTATTGTTATAAATGAATTTAACTTGTCTATGCAATGTAGAGGGGACAGCTTGCATGCTGTGAATCCAAGGCCTCCCTAATAACAAGTTATATGTTAAATTTCCTGGCATAACATGGATAGGAGTAGGCAAAGTAACAGGTCCTACTGTGAGAGGTAAGGTGATGATACCCAATGAAGTCTTAGCCACATTATCAAAGCCATGAATGGAACGAGAGTCAGGCTCCATAAGAGATGTATCCACATTCATCTTATGCAATAGATTGATGCTACATACATTAAGGCCAGAGCCATTATCTACTAGTGTTCGTCTTATAGCAGTGTCTTTCATGACAACCACAATCATCAAGGGATCATATTGTTGTTGGACTTCACCAGTAGGCAACTCATCTTGCATAAACACAATTTGAGGTTTAGGATTCATTACGGAGTTAACAAAAGATGCTATATTACTAGATGTATTCGGTGGAGGAACATTCAAATCTTTCAAGGCATCTTGTAACATTCCATGATAAGCGGAAGAAGTTTGAATCAAATCCCAAAGGGATATCTTAGCAGGGGTAGCTTTGAGTTGTTCTATGAGATCATATTCCTTTCCCATAACTTGCGAAATACGGGGAGCTTGAGGAAGAATTGGTTGAGGATTAGGAAGCGAAACTGGAATAACAGGAGGAGGATTAGGTTGCTTATTATTTCTGGTATGATAAGTATGGGCAACCGCATGATAACTCTCTCTAGTTATTTGTTTAGCATAATTGTAAGGACTTATAGGTTTTCTTCCTTGTACGGTGATGATTGGTTTATTCGGAGTACAAAAGGAATCATGATCATACCTCCCTTGGACAGTAAGGAGAGGAGTCTTAGGAATTTGAAAGGTGGGAAAAGGATAAGCACCTTGGACTTCAAAGAGAGGTTTGTTATATTCATTCAAATTTATCATGTTAACCAATTTAGAGGTCTTGTTTTTGTTTAAAGGTTTCGACAAAGCCACAAAGTCATCAAGAGCATCATCCAACAAAGCATGATCATATCGATTAAAAGGTTTGTCTTTTGATTCAAAAGGAGACATCTCCTCATAGAGGGGATTATTGAAAACAACCATGTTACTAGATTCAGGGGAAGAGTGGATAGGAATGTATCCTTGAGAGGAATCATTCGACTTATCTTTCTCATCACACCTAAATGGCATAGTAACAAGGTTTATGAGTTTTTGGTAAAATGAAGGTTTGGCATCCTTAGGGTTTAAAAACTCATCTAAGGCTTCATCTAATTCATCTTGGCTATACTCATAATAATCATCAAATGCATGAACATTTTGCAAATAGAAATCTGACATTTTGAAAACATTGCATAAAATTTAAACACACAATGCAAAGAAACACAAGTTTTCTCTCTTTTTTTTCTTTTTTCTCTTTTAATGAAATGAAATGAAAACACACTAAATCTAGATCTAGATCTAACAAATGCAATGCAAGAGGAAGCAATGATAGATTCACGTCGGGTTCACCAAAATGTGTAGGGGAAAAAGCGAGACTAGGTTAATCATGCCCTAATCCTACCTTTCGACACACATTACGGAATACGAAAGAGCCTAGAGATATCGCACAATTGGCTACTTCTTTTGGTGAAAGAGAGAGCCACGAGATATCTATTAGGATTTCTATTCCCTTGTTGAAATTGTAAGATCAAGTAATGCAAGTTCAAACCCTAATCTCAAAATGCAAGTATGAACTAATAACAAGATTGCAGAATTGAGATTAAACAATGAACAGCTGTAAGTGTAAGGATAAAATAAGAATGCAGATATGTACCCGGAGTCGAAATCGGACTGAAAATGTTCGGGACGGGGGCGCGGGCACCATTGTCCTGAAAACTGCACCGGAAACCACTGTTCTGCACCCTAAAACACTGTCGGAAAGTCGTCAGAAAGCTGTCTGTCCGGAGGACCAGGGCACCCAGCGCCTCTGTCCTAGGGACCAGGGTGCCCAGTGCCCCTGTCCCAGTCTTCTGAGCTGCAATTTCACACAGGGTTCGGCCTCAGCCTTCTCTCTCTGGATCTGTGTCCCGCGGCGTCGTACGAATCCCGAAACCTACAATAATACCTGAAAAGGGGGAGGGGCGGCTATATAGGGTTTTGCCTTAGTCAAACCCCCGCTTTGGTGATTTCCACCTCCACGAATAGCCAAGTTGTTTTGTAAAATGTATTATGTGTGCAGACCCAGTGTGTGTGCAAGGTCCAAAATGCAAGAAAGCAAACTAGAGCAACCTAGAAAGTAAACCCTAATTGCTTGTAAATGATAATGTAAATGCTCTAAATCAAGATGCAATGTGATCTAAAGCATGAATAAATGATGTATCAAAGCTTATGCAAAGACATGAAAACAATACGAAATCATACCCAACCCTCAAGGGAGGAGTACAAGCCAATCTTCGGTCGGTAATCTCTTATTGTTCTTCAATGTCCTCCAAGCCCTAAGTGGATGAATGAATTTGATAGATGCTTGGTAAAATGATGTTAAGTGTTGTTGAAGTCCTCAAAGATCTTCTCTTTCGCTGCATATGAAGTTCCTGGAAACAAAAATCCGATCCTTTCAAATGAGAAAAGAGAGCTCTTATGTATGAAACCCTAGGTCGTAAATTCGTATTTTGGCCGACCTAGAGATTGAATATCCCGCCAATTTCTTGGGGTTAAGCTTTATCTTATGATTGGATCGTGCTCCCAAAATTTCTGGAAAAATGTCCGGGACCATGTTGCACGGGCGCCATGGTCCCGACAACTTTTCACCAAATTTTCAGGGCCGTCGGATATGATGATTTTAGAGAGAATCCCGAAGTTACAGGTGATTTCGAGATGTTTAGACTCGGAAACCAAGCCCCCAAGTTCGAAATAGGACTTAATTAGGGTTTTTGATTAAGTGGTGTATTGGAAGAATAAAATGCGAAGGGCACGCTTTAGTGAAAGGGCCCAACTTTATGATGTAGAAAATGATGAAATATGGCCTTAGACCTAATTAATTTGATTAATTAAGTGCTTAAGGAGAAATGCAATGCAGAATGCAAAATGCACTAAGGCAGGTGCTAAACTAGGTGCGAAATTGTACCACCCTAGCGAGTGCGTACAATTTACGACGCTACAGGTTGCACAAAAATTAATAAAGGAGGGATATATGGATAAAGGGATTATTGATCAATCTATCATTGTTTTTCATAGACTCATCCTGGATTGTAAGTTTGATAGAGAAGAAAGCCAATCTAGAAATCTTAAGATAATTACTAAGCACAATTCATAGGATTTTCAATCCTTTTCAAACTGGCAAGCACTAGAGAGGTTTACACAAGCTAAAAGAGTTGCATTTGATCAGATGATTGAGTCTGAGAGAAAGGAAATTGATGAGAAATTAAAATTGATAGATAATTATTTGAAGCAATGTACAAATATATTTAGAGTATGTTGTAACATAGATGCTCCTACATTTAATTTGGATAAGAAGATTAGGGAATTCCAGGAGAAAATTGCAAGTATAGATAATTCTTTTGATGGATTGAATTCATTGACTACATCCATTGATGGTCAAATTTTTGTTTTGGAAGCTCAAATTTCTGCTCTTGAGAAATAAAAAGACAAATTCATAAGAAGGGCCAGAATTTTGAGAGGTTTGGTGAGTCCTCGGTTGGATTCACTCATTGTACATAAGAAGGAGTGTATAGATCTAGTTGGAAAGCCCACACCAGTAGAGCTAAAAGAGATAGAGTTATTTGCCCATATGCTAAATGGACTTGCATATATTTCTAGCACTTTCAAATCTAGTTGGGATACTTACCTTGATCTTTTGGAGAAGGCATATCCAGATATTTTCAAATATATTAAGCTCTGATAAGATTTTTGGGATATTCATTGTACAGTATCTTTCATTCTTTGTCCAGGTTTTGGATCTTTGGCATTCTATTTGGAAATTTTGATGGCAATGGTGTCAAAGGGGGAGTGATATAGATGTAAAAAATAAAAAAGGGAGTTGTATACATTAGGGGGAGATATGGAGATATGGGAATATAGAGTATTTTGTATTGATGAATATTCAGCTTAGGGGGAGGATGCTCAGGATGAAACCGAAAGATGAAACCATGATCATTTTTCACATAAGTGTTTCCGTCATTGCCGAAGGGAGAGATTGTTGGCAATTGACACTCAATTAGTTGCTTTCACTATGTTGCCATTGATGGCAACATGGTAGCTTATTTTGGCTTCATGTTTTAGTTCAGTTGTGTACCGACAGGAACTTCACAGACACTTCACCGGCACCGACAATATAGATGAATTTCTTTACTTATCGACAATGCAGACCGACAAGGTTTAGAACAAGGTTTTTGGTATTGCAGGCCGACATCTCATAGATTTGGCATCGGCAATTGTTTTTGATATTCATGTATTTATGTTATCTAGCCGACATGTATATTGATATTGTAATTATCTTGGTAAGCCAACATAAGACATGATAAATTGTATAGGGTATATAGGTCAATTGGATTAGATCATTTTGATATATGTGATATGATGTGAATATGTAATTGGAAGAAAATAATAAAGGAGATACGAAATATATTAGAGAGATCATGTATGTGAGGATATTTGTGTAAAGGGGTATTCTGGTAAAGGGTTTAGAGTTTCAGGCCGTAACAAACAGATCTTAATTGGAATTGTATTCAGGCATACGAGATGCTATCTTTTGTAGTTAAACACTTCTCCAAATTGTAGTCTAGATTTGTATATAATCAGTGAGGCTCCTTTTGTGATTGAGCAGTGTTCTCTAGGCTATAAGTCTTCCTACAAGTGCAGGCTCCTATATTTGGTAATATCTCTTCATATGACTAGTGAATTGATATTGTGGGTCACAAATCCCACCATGGTTTTTCCTCTTTGAGGTTTTCCATGTATAATTATGTGTGTTATGGTATTCATTTATGTGATTGGCTTATTGGTTTCTTTACTTCTTTCAATTTTGTATGTACCGGTATACCGGTTGGTGTATGCATGTTTTAATAAGGATAAAATTAATCATTCAGGTATAACACTGATTCACCCCCCTCACAGTGTTATTGGATTCTAACAATTAGAGCACATCCCAAAGTTATAGTGGATTTTGATATGGTTTCATATACAAAATTGGGCCTAAACGGTCAAATTAAGACATAATTAGGGTTTATAATTAAATGATTCATTGGAGGAATAAAATGAAAAGGGGCACACTTAGGGTAAAGGGCCCAACTTTATAACATGTAAATTGATGAAACATGACCTTAGATTTAATTAAATTAATTAATTAAATGCTTAAAAGGGAATTAGAAATACAAGATGCGAGACACACTAAGGCGGGTGCTAACCTAAGTGTGAAATTGTACCACCCTAGCAAGGATGTACAATTTATGACACTACAGCCACAAATAAACATTCATAGAATCATAAAAAAAAGATAAAATAGAGTTAATTCAAGCCATGAAAAAATATTCATAGAATCATAAAATGGAGATAAAACAGAGTTGATTCAAGCCACAACAAAACATTCATAGAATCATAAAACAGAGTTAGTTCAAGCCACAACAAATTACAATATTCTTGGAATTACAAAAATTTTAAATTAGAAAGCCTAAATGTATCTGGGTATACAAATTATACAATACATATTATGAAATAATTGTATGAGCTTTTGTACCATGCTCCACTCTCCATATAATGGAACTCCAAATTGTTCTAACATATAGTAAGTGACTTGCAAATTTGTCAGCAATTCATAATTGGAAGTGGAAGTTGATATGAATGTTTCATCCAAAGCTACATTCAAGGTTATCAATGGTTTGGTCATGGCCAAAAAGTTATCCTCATTTGTGTCCTTAGGAAATAGGTCCAAATCAAGCTTCATTTTCTCCTCCATATTACTTTTGAAAGAAGCATCTCCAATGTATTGTTGTGTTGTATCAAAAATCAATGGAAAACCAAGTTTTGTCAATCTTTGCACCTTTCCATGCAACTTCATCTTCTTTGTAGCCTTATCCAAACATTCTATAATTCCCATAGTTTCTTACATTTTTGAATAACAGATGAAGCCTTTACTAAGGAATCAATGTGGTCGTGAATTCCCTTGGATGCCAAACATTTGTCATTGGATTTTTAGACTATTTGAAAATTTTCATTTGCAATTTTATCTTTTGAAATCAACTTTCTGTTATGAGCAATGTATTCAGTCAGCTTCACATAATGTACAATGAGATTTCCAATAAATTCAAACAACTGACACAATTGGTCAACCTTTTGCATTATTGGCTCCCAAATCTTTTGTTTTGTAAACCTTATTTTTTGTTTCCAAGATCCGCTCAATTTGTCTTTAAGAGAGATAATATCATTGTTTCCTTATGCAGCTCTTGTGTGTGTCTTTCATTGTTTTTTCTTTCTTCCTCTACTTTTTCTTCCCACCAATTTGTTCTTTCCTTCTTTCTATTCAATTGGTCTTGTAATTTTTTGTTGAGGTAGTGGTATTCTCCATAATTTTGTATAATTGTACTGAAGAGGCTCTTTCACTTTCAATTTTTTTGATACTTTTAGCTATTCTTCAGTTCATTCAGTTCCACCTCTGACTGTTTGTTCTCTGCACTTGTAGATGTAAAGGCAAATTTTTAAATCCTTTTATGTAATTCACTGCTATTCTGCTCTGCAGCTTTCCTCTTTGCTTTCTCATTTTCTAGGTCTCTCTATAACTTTTGTATTTGTCTCTCCAACCTCTCTCTCTCTCTCTCTCTCTCTCTCTCTCTCTCTCTCTCTCTCTCTCTCTCTCTCTCTCTCTCTCTCTCTCTCTCTCTCTCTCTCTCTCTCTCTCTCTCTCGCTTGAGAAATGATGTGTACACCACTTCATTGGTCTTTCTTGACATATTTTTTACTCCTAAGAAATCCATTTGGATGGTACTAACATGAAATTGGAGGGATTAATATGATTCTCTTATTTATTTTGACTTAGAATTGGGGTCATAACAACCATGTACTCCATCATTTCTTTATTTGGGTCATATGTGGGAAATACCTTGTTCATTGCAAATTGTTCCTGTACAGTTGTAGTACTTGCAACCTTCATCATTAGCTTCCTTTTTTCCTTATTTTTTTCTTCTCTCTCTCAGTGATGTAGGAACCTCCACCTATGCCTTTTGCTCTAACCAATTTATTGTGAGGTCAAGCAAAAGATGCAAAACCCATTCCTAATCTTGTCCCACTCTGACTTACAGTTGGGGTTATCAAACTCATTTGAGGGTTAGGGGCTTGTTTTGGAGATAGAAACAATACCTTCACAGTGGAACTTGATGTAGTTGGAGTTGTACTCATCATTGTCGTCATAAGCTTTTACATCTTCAGCATGCCCTAATCACTAGGATTTTGTATATTATCTTATTGTTGGTCTCTTCTAAGTGTATTTTTGTCCTTGCACTTGTTGACCACAACTAGTACTATTACTCATACCATTCCCACTAGTGGTAGTAGCACTTGAATCTCCACCATGTTTTGGATGTGATTGAATCTGAGTTTTGGGATTTGAAGCTATAACAAAATGAGGTTTAAGTTTATAATTATCACCTTTCCCTATTGATTCAACTCCAATACCTTGATGATATTCACATTTTCCTAGTAAATCTACCTCTAGTGGAGTCCAAGGGCCTTGTCCTTTGGACCCCAAACCACCACCTTGATAACCTAGTTTTTCCATTATGGTTGCCCCTAAAGAATATTTTTCTAATATGGTCTCACTCAAAAATAGATGTTTTGTAGATTCTATAACAGTTGTTGGAGTTTGACTTGAGGGTATCTCATTATCACTATCATGATCTCTACCATTGTCACTATCATCATATGCTTTAGAGGGATTCTCTATATTCCACAATTTGCTAAACTCAGAATCCTCTACGATATCTTCAAAATCTGCAGTAGTCTTTGGTTCATCTAGATTCTTCCTTATAGACCAAAATCATTGATATTGTTTCGTGTCCATTTTGCCTTTAAAAAAGCCTTTGATAGAGATTCTGGGATAATTTTTTCTAGTAGATGGAACATCAGCTCTTTTGTAAAAATTGTCAGACCTCTAGGTTTGGATTATTGGCAATTGACACTCATCTGGCAGGCACCTTCTGAGGTGAATTGCATTTTTGGGTTGTCATTGATGGCAACTCATCTTCAATAGATGCTATTTCTTCATCCAGACTCATCACTTTACCATTTTGTCTGATAAGGCCAACCGGTATACACTCTATGGTTTACACTTGTTAACTTGTTATTCTTGGTAATGGTAATTCATATTATGGGACCCGGTAAAGCCATTTGAGGAATTGAAGGTAGTGTGTTAGGCCAACATCAAATAAGATCATCAGGATAATTTATAATATGCTTTATGATCCGAGAGGAAGCTGACATGTTTATTTTCATTATAAAGGTTGACATGATGAACAAGTTATAAGGGTATATAAAAGAGATCACTTAGTGATAGATTATATATATTCATATCATGTAATTTGAGATGCGAAAAAGTTAGAGATTGATAGTATGCGAACTGATGAGTGAATGATAGCATATGTGCACAGTTTCACGTACGCAATCCTAACTGATAGTTGAACAAAGTATCAGTATCACTAGTTTGGTTGAAGAACTCAGAGATATAATCAAAACTTATCCAGCATGGTCAAATGTTTCATTTAAGTTCAATATTGCTATAAATCATTATGTAATGATCTGTAAGTCAGTGAGACTTCCATATATGTGTATTTGAGTAGTGAACTCTAGGCGGTAAGCCTATATGCATGTGCATACCCCTCTATGTAATATTTGTATACCTTGATCAAGTATATAGATATTATGGGTAGCAGCCCCACCATGGTTTTCCATGTATAAATATTGGTGTTATGGTATTTCTTTATGTGTTCATTTGCTTATGCACTTTAATTTTATATTTTGTCATCTGGTTGATCAGCAATAAGTTCAAAAATTCTTACACTTGTAGAACACTAATTAACCCCCCCCCCCCCCGCCTCTTAGTGTTCTTGGATTCCAACAATTGGTATCAGAGCCTAGTTCCTCAGAAGAAGTTTAACAACTTGAGGAAGATCCAAAACTTGAAAACAATGGAAACCAGATTGCAGCAACAACTCCAACTTGCTCTTGAGGATCTTGATGATGAAAGAGAAAAAAGTAATGAATTAAAGAATGAACTAAGGAAAGCTAGAGAATAAATCATTTATTTACAAGGAAAGCTATTAGCTTCTCAAGCTAAGAGGAAAGAACTCTGTGATCAACTGCAAAATCAAAGTAGTGATGAAGAATATGCTTTGAAACATCAATGTCAGAAACTCACTTAGGAGAATACTACCTTGAAGAATGAAATGCAAGCCCTAAGTATGAGAATGTGCAAGGAGATTGAATATAGAAAGAAGAATGAAGAAAACATATCTCAAGCATTGAAGGATAGATCAGATGAATGCAACAAACTGATACATTACAATGATATGCTGAAACTTTAATTGATTCAGTCCATGAACAATGAATAGGAACTTGAAAGACAAATTATAATCATGAGAAATGATTTGGCCATTGTAAATGAGTACAAAGACAAGTTCAAAGCCAGCTCCACAAGACTTCATGAATTGTTGAAAAGCTAGAAAAATGTCAATGACAAGAAAGGTCTTGGATATGAAGTAGAAGAAAGCCCTAGAACTGCACAACAAGATCAATCATTCGGTCAAAAGAAGAATCATTCCAAAAATCCAAACAACCAGAACCATAAATCACTAGGAAGATAACCTAATGCTCATAAATTCAATGGTACATTTTTTTTTGCAATAAATATGGTCATGTAGCAAGTCAGTGCAGAAATAGGAATAATCAGAACAATGCATCATTCACCAGTCAATGTTTTAACTGCAATAAACATGGTCATAAGTCAGCAGAATGTAGAAGTATTAGACATGTCAGATGTCATGCTTGTAGTAGATATGGACATATGGCTAACCAATGCTAATCAAAAGAAAATCAAGGGTATAGCAAAGCAATTCAAAATAAAAATGTTACCTGTTATGCATGCAACAACATTGAACATGTTTCTAAATATTGTAGGAATAAGAATCCAATAGTAGCTAATGGAAATTCAGATGAGAAAGGAAAGACAAAGGTTGAAGATATCAAACAATAGCATGAGAAAAGATGGGTTCAAAAATTAGAAACACAATCAGCAAATCAACCGGTAGAACAAACAGGTCCTGCACCGAAAGCAGGAGCTTCAACCGGTAACTAAGGGACTTTGCCTTAGGGGTAGGTAAATCATTGAAGATCATGAAAATACCCCAAATTAGGTTTGAAGTTAGGGAATTCTAATTGCGGATGGACACTCAATCCGATTCAAGTGCTTATTGGAACCTACATGCAGATTATGTGATTTGATCAGATTCTCTTGTCGCATTTATGACAATGGAAAATCAGGGTTAATGGTAATAAAAAGGCAAAAAGTTAAATCATTTCTTCACATAGAAATCAAGTATTTTGAAGAGAAATTTCAAAGGCAATCAAGAGTCCTAAGGCGATTTGTGAAAGCAACTAAATCCGAAGAGCATTCCATCATTCAGAAAGATATCAAAGTATTTACCATTTACTAAAACCCTTGAAATTTATCATGGCATCCTCATCAAATGTTGAGACTCTCATGGTAGTTGAAATCAAGAAACGCCCACACCTAGAATTAAAGAAACATCCTTACAAGTCACTTTTGGGTGATCCTTTGGGGACATTTTCCAGTGTTTGTCATGGTGTTCTTCACACTAAAGACATTAGGGCATATATTCATTGCAATGTCGAAGAAATCCGTAATTATGAAATGTCCTACGTATTCACATATCACCTTATCACTGACAATAAACTCAAAACTAGAATATGCATAATTGAGGAAGAAGGGTTTTACCCAATTCATGGATTTTTCATCCTTCGACGAAGATGAATGGGTGAGGTATATCCTCAACTGAATTCATGAGGAGTTCTTATGGTTGGACCGGCCATATAAGATAATAGAAGAAGTGATCAATAATATTACATTCCTCTACAAGGTCAGAGGTATGTTAGGGCTTCGACACATATCAAACACAGATGTATGCAAACTCATCGGCACAACGTATGATGGCAGATCAATGCGGGTTGATGATATCAAGGACCCTAATGTGAAATTTGTTGCAATGGTGATTGGCTATAAGGTTTACCAATCTAACCAATTGAACTAAGTCTCTGGAACCACCATTCGCATTACTTATCAAATGGTGAAAGAAGATGCACACTATGACTTATGTAGTGTGATGATCAAGGAATTGATGGCCAACCTCTGGAAGATCAAGTAAGATAAGAAGAATACATTCCAGTATGGTTCTCTAATTATATGCTTAACCTTTTACTTTTTGAATATGGTACCTGATTATGGAAGATGGGCATTTGATATACCGGTTGCAACTCAAATAGTACAAATACTAGACCGATAGGGAGACAAGAAACAAAAGGATAACTTGTGGGCCTTTCTCAAAACATTTCAAGAAGAGATGAAGAATAGGGTAAGGATTCCCAAAGAAATTGTGGAGAAATATCTAGACACAATTTGTTTCATGGTTAATAAGGATGAATACATGATGGAGGCAGTCCAGCCCAGGATGTTAGTGTAGGTTTTTTTATTTTCCTTATGTTAGGGGGTATTTATTTTTCCTACACATATATTATTAAGCTTGCTTAGGTTATTAGGTGTGGTTAATATGAGGACATGTGGCGGAATACATTAGCTACATGTGTAACTCTCCACTCACATGGGTAGTTGAGTTACACACCCTCTTTTGGCTTGTTGTGCCACCTCTCATAACCACTATTTTGTCATTTCCTAAGTAGGTTATGGGGTAGTTGGGTTTCTCACCCTCTTTTGGCCTTATGTGCCACCTCTTATAACTCCTTTTTTGTTTTCATGTAAGGAGGTTATGCCACATGTTTTGGCATTTACCAAGTAGGTAAAAACCTCCCACCTTTTATGGGGTAGTAGGTAAAACCTCCCACTTTTTATGGAGGTGGCAGTTAATGCACCTCTTGTTGTATATGCTATTATTTTTCTATATAATAAGCAATATACTCTCACCTTCACAAGGGAAGTGATAGCTCGGTGAGAGTCTTCTCTAAATTCTCTTGTTTATCTCTATTTTTCTCTCATATCAGATTTATCTTCATTCAGCTATTTTGATCTTCGATCATCTGTTGCTTGGAGTTGCATGTGATCTATGACCGACATCAGATCCTGGCTCAATTCTTGCTTCTCATAGAATTTAACATGGTATCAGAGCCGTGTTGTCTGGTATAGCTCATTGCTTTTCTGATTTATTTGAGAGATTTGAGATTGTTAGATAGCTAATATTTTTCTTAAAAACCAAGTATGCTCTTCTCCGGCATTTTCGTGTGATATGGAGAATCAGAACAGTTTAAAGGAAAATAAGCTTCTAGTTAAATCTAGTTTTATATATGTGTTCTTTGAGATCTGGGTGATTGCAGCATTTTTGGTAATATTGGAGGCTTCTTTAGCATTTCCAGAGTGTCCAGAAGGCTTGTGAAAATCATAAGTGACTTTTATTTCACCAAATTCAGAGTTTGGAGAACATAGTAAAAAAAAATCATAGTACTTGATGGAAAGCTGGAAATGAGCACTCTTCATAATTGCAAGTCTTATTGAAATATTCTACCCTTCTTTGTTAGATATTGCAAGTTGAATCAGCTGCATTTTTTTTTTTCCCTTCTATAGATCATTTCTTTCTTCTCACAACTCTATTTTACAAAAACGAATAGTTGTTGGAAAGGTATTAAGATACATTGAGCAGCAATAAGGCTAATTTTTTCAGATTTTGTGTTAAATTTATATGTATTTAAACTTTCTATTTTGGCCATTAAAGCCTTAGAAAGCATTGTAATCTGATAAAAGCCTTGTAAATGCACTAATTATAAAGTGCCAACCTTGTAATATTTGGGGGGGATGATTTCAAAGACTAGTGAAAAGGGGGGGTGTCTCTTGTGTCTTCTTTCTTGCACTCTTCTTGACTCTTTGCAATCTTCTTTTCTGCTATCATGGATGCATCTACAGTTCCACTTTTAACACCATATAATTACTTTGAATGGAAATCTAAGATGATAATATATCTGAAAAGACATGGATATCATCGTGTTACTATGGGACTTGAAACTGAACCTCAAGATGCTACAGAAAAGATTAAATGGTTTAATAAATGTGATGAAGCTTTTGGTACATTGTGCATGTCAGTCTCTCCTGACCTTCTTTTTCACATTGAATCTGCTACTACACCAAATGTAGTATGGACTACTTTGGGAAACCTCTTTGGTAAGCAGGATGAACTAAGAGGTCATCAATTGGAGAATGAACTCATAGGGTTGAATCCAACCAATTTTGATACTATGCAAGACTTCTTCACTAAACTTAAGTCTATAAGATTGCAGTTGGAACAGTGTGGAACTAAGAAAGATGATAAGCAACTGATCTTGAGTATTCTTTCTAAGCTTGGTCCTAACTATTCAGTGTTTGTTTCTACATTCTATGCTACCAAATGTGCCCTAGGTACCACATTCAAAATGCCTTCTTTAGATGATTTTGCTGCAGAACTCACTAGGGAGCAGGACAAATTGGTTCAAATGGGTACAATAAAGCCCTCTAAGTCACATGCCTTAGTTGTAAATCAAGGCATAAAAGAACAAAAAGGGTCTAGTAAGCAAGATAAGAAACAAAAGAACCAAGGAGAGAAGAAGAAAGATCAGAAATCTGCTACTTCAAAAGCAGACAATGAGACCTCTTCATCAAAAGGTGAACAACCTAAGAAGGAGAAGGTCAAGTGTTCTTATTGTAAGAGGCCTGGTCATGATGAACATAAGTGTTTAAGGAAACAAATTGATCACCTTTCAAATCTTCTTGAAAAGAATAATATCAA
This sequence comes from Cryptomeria japonica, assembly GCF_030272615.1. Taxonomy (NCBI): domain Eukaryota; kingdom Viridiplantae; phylum Streptophyta; class Pinopsida; order Cupressales; family Cupressaceae; genus Cryptomeria; species Cryptomeria japonica. The sequence continues at coordinate 622,448,488 of NC_081415.1, forward strand.
GGTTCCTAATTCAGTCAAATAGAGTTCATCAGAAGGATCTTCTAAGGACATAGATAAGAGTAAGGGGAAAGGAAAGGGTAAGGCCCTAGTTGCTATTGCTTCACAACCAAATTCTTGGATAATTGACTCAGGTGCTTCACACCACATGGCTTCTTTAGAAGATGATTTCACATCTTTAGAGCCATGTTCTATGCCTTCCATCCTGATGGGTGATGACACTCCTGTTGAAGTGCATGGGAGAGGGTCTGTTGATGTGGGTGAAGGAACATTTCAAGATGTCCTTTGTGTTCCATCTTTATCAACTAATCTCCTATCTGTTTATCAGATCACTCATACTGGTTCTGGCAAGCGAGTTGAGTTCACACCAGATGCAGTGGTAATCAGCGAAATGCATAATGGGTCTACTGTTGCTGTGGGAAAAGCAGATCATCATTCTAGATTATATCAGTTTTCTCACTTTGTTCCTGACTCTCCTTCGATAGTTTTACTCACTCATGCAGATGAGGTGAGTTGTTTGTGGCATCAACGGTTTGGCCACTTGAACTACTGTTACTTGCAACAACTCAGTCAACAAGAAATGGTTTCAGGGTTGCCTTCTATTCGATTTTCTGATGGAGTTTTCCAGGGGTGCATTCTTGGTAAGCATCCAGAGGAGAAGTATGATAAAGGTAAAGCTTGGAGAGCTACACAACTATTGGAGTTGGTACATAGTGACTTGGCAGGACCATTTTCACAACCATCTTTCAGCAAGGCTAGATATGTCTTGACATTTATTGATGACTTTTCCAGATATACATGGGTTTACTTTCTCAAACAAAAGTCTGAAGTCTTTGAAAATTTTCTAGATTTCAAAGCTTTTGTAGAGAAACAATCTGGGAAGTTCATCAAGATTCTATGTACAGATAATGGGGGTGAATATGTTAATAATCAGTTTGAACAGTTTTGTGCTTCAGAAGGTATCAACATGCAGCACACAGTTCCATACAGTCCTCAACAAAATGGTGTAGCAGAACGAAAGAATAGGTCCTTGAAGGAGATGGCTAATTGTATGATTCACTCCAAGTCTTTGGCACCTCAGTATTGGGCAGAGGCCATCAACTGTGCGTGTTACATCCAGAATCGAGTTCCTCATAAAGCTGTGAAGGGGGTAACTCCCTTTCAAGCTTGGACTGGTCGAAAACCCACAGTTAAACACTTTAGAGTGTTTGGTTCTCTTGCATGGGCCCACATTCCAGCTGAAAAATGCAAGGCTATGGATCTGTAGAGTAAGCCTTGCATATTTGTTGGATATCCAGATGATGTCAAAGGGTATAGGCTTCTCCATCCCACTACTCATGAGTTGTTCATTGAGAGGAGTGTTCATTTTGAGGAGAGTTCTTCTAGTTCTTCTCATACCACTTCTCCATCCACTATCACATTGGAGAAATTGCATTATGATGACAGTTCTTCAGAGGATCTTAATCCTCCTAATCTTGATGAGGAGTCTTCTTCCTCTACTTCAGATGGTGACAGTGATGATGAGGATTCACATTCCTCTCATAGTCATCATTCAGAGGTTGATGATTCTCCCCCAGACTCTCCAGCCTCAGTGCCTCTTTGGGCTCGACAAACATTTGAGTCAGCAGGAGATTGGCTTGGTGATCCATTAGATACTAGAAGAACAAGGTCACAATTTCAGCAAGCTCCGCATCTCTTCATTGCTTCAGCTTTTGATCCACAGTCCTTTCGAGAAGCTTCAAGTGTTCCTGAGTGGGATGCTGCAATGCAAGAAGAGTTCAATTCCTTGGAAAGGAATCACACATGGGATTTAGTTCCTCTTCCTAAGGGAAGGAAACTTGTTCGATGCAAGTGGATCTATCGAACAAAATTTGCAGCGGATGGGTCGGTTGATAAGTATAAGGCTCACTTGGTAGCAAAAGGTTTTTCCCAAGTTCTAGGGGTTGATTACTCTGAGACTTTTGCTCCAGTTGCTAAGATGAATTCCATCCGACTTGTTCTTGCTATAGCTGCAGCCCATCATTGGGAAGTTCATCAGATGGATGTGAAGAGTGCATTTCTTCATGGTGACCTTCAGGAGGAAATCTACATGGAGCAACCACAGGGGTTTGTTCAGGATCCTTCACTTGTGTGTCGACTTTGAAAGTCTCTCTATGGCCTCAAACAGGCTCCTCGAGCTTGGTATGCCAAGATGGACTCATTCCTTCTGACAGTTGGTTTCACTCGGTGCCATTCTGATTCGAACGTATAAATTCTGCAACAGGATGAAACTCTCACATTTTTGGTTCTCTATGTTGATGACTTGTTACTCACAGGGAGTCACTCATCCACCATCAAAGCAGTGAAAATTGCTCTACATGATAGATTTTTGATGTCTGACTTGGGTCTTCTACATTACTTCTTGGGAATTGAGATCACTCAATCATCTTCAGGAATCTTCCTTGGACAACCCAAGTATGCACTTGATATGCTCTCCAGATTTCACATGGCTGATTGTAAGCCTGCACCTACTCCATTTTTGTCAGGGGTCAAACTTGAGGCTAAGTGCTCTTCACCCTTGGTTGATGGCACTTTATATCGACAGCTTGTTGGAAGCCTCATTTATTTGACTCATACAAGACCCGACATTTCTTATGCTGTGGGCATGGTCTCTAGATTCATGTAGGAGCCACATGAGTTGCATTGGAAAGCAGCTAAGCGGATCCTCCACTACATTCAGGGTACTCACAATTATGGAATTCAGTATGTAGCAGGTGTGGATATTGACTTGGTAGGATATACGGATTCAGATTGGGCAAGTGATTCTCAGGATCGCAAGTCTACTTCTGGGTATTGCTTCTCACTTCGTTCTGGTCCAGTTTGTTGGTCGAGCAAGAAGCAGTCTGCAATTGCTCTTTCATCGACAAAGGCCGAGTATCGGGAGGCAGTCAATGCCACCACTGAGGCTATTTGGCTTCAAAATATTCTTACTGAGTTTGGTATTCCAGTCAGAAAGCCTACCATCATCTTTTGTGATAATCAGAGTGCTATACAGATCTCAAGAAATCCAGTTCATCATCAGAGGATGAAACACATTGAGATACACATGCACTATATTTGGGAGCTCATTCAGGAAGGCATCATTGATCTTAAGTATTGTTCTACATCGGAGCAAACTGTGGACATCTTCACCAGACCTTTCACCGAAAGCAAGTTCCTTCATTTGCGATCTTTTCTTGGGATGCAAAAGGTGTCTACTTCAGGAGGGGCTTCTTAGTCCTTCATTCTTTCTCTCTCTATTTAGGGGGGGTCTATTCCTCTTATGGGGGGCTTCTTCTTTTGGGGGGGATATTTATGTACATGGGTACCTAACATGGCCTCATTTGCCAGGACCCATCTTTTCACCCACCTAAGCTACGCTTAAGGGGGGGTGTTAGTGTAGGTTTTTTTATTTTCCTTATGTTAGGGGGTATTTATTTTTCCTACACATATATTATTAAGCTTTCTTAGGTTATTAGGTGTGGTTAATATGAGGACATGTGGCAGAATACATTAGCTACATGTGTAACTCTCCACCTCACATGGGTAGTTGAGTTACACACCCTCTTTTGGCTTGTTGTGCCACCTATCATAACCACTATTTTGTCATTTCCTAAGTAGGTTATGGGGTAGTTGGGTTTCTCACCCTCTTTTGGCCTTATGTGCCACCTCTTATAACTCCTTTTTTGTTTTCATGTAAGGAGGTTATGCCACATGTTTTGGCATTTACCAAGTAGGTAAAAACCTCCCACCTTTTATGGGGTAGTAGGTAAAACCTCCCACTTTTTATGGAGGTGGGAATTAATGCACCTCTTGGTTGTATATGCTATTATTTTTCTATATAATAAGCAATATACTCTCACCTTCACAAGGGAAGTGATAGCTCGGTGAGAGTCTTCTCTAAATTCTCTTGTTTATCTCTATTTTTCTCTCATATCAGATTTATCTTCATTCAGCTATTTTGATCTTCGATCATCCGTTGCTTGGAGTTGCATGTGATCTATGACCGACATCAGATCCTGGCTCAATTCTTGCTTCTCACAGAATTTAGCACAGGAAAGTTTGGATTATGCCAATGGGCTATGAGATAGATGCATCCACACTTGACGGATATGCACAACATCTACTCACAAATTTAGTTGATGTAAAAGAAGAAAAATTTGGCACTAAACAAGAGAAGGGACTAAAAGTCCACAAGGAGCAGGTTGCACCCAAAATCACAAGGAAAATGAGAAGAGTTGCAGCTGAGCAACTAATTAGTGAAGGTCATGATAGGGCAGAAGTAGAACAAAAGGTTAGAATCCTTGAAGCCCAGAGAAAAGAAGAGTAGAAAAAGAAGAGAAAAGAGGAGAGAGAGGCAAAGAAAGCAGCTCAGGCCACACCTAATGTTATCCTAGTTACAACCGAACTGCCTAAGTAACAAGAAGGACCATCTGGCATGCCTACTAGCTCTAAACCTAAGGAAACAAAGAAAAGAAAAGAAAAACTAGCAAGGGAATATGTTGTAGTATCTTCAGAGGAGACAGAGTCAGAAAAAGAAATCAGACAAGATCCAAAGAAGAAATGTGTTTTTGCAAGGTTTGTTAGAGGACAACCCTCTAGAGATAAAAAGGAATATTAAAAGAAGGAACTGGAGAAGGAGAAACCCAAGAAGACTCCTAAGATTACCATTGTACACAAAAGGAAGCCCAAAGGAGATGAGAAATATAAACTAGAAACTAAGAGGAGAATTGGTAAGAAAAAGAGGTTAGATGCTCAAGAAATTATAGATCAAATCATTAATGATGGTAATCTAAAAAACATTTCCGTATTTTATGATGAATTTGATGAAAAGGATAAGAAACAGTTAAAAGACGCCATTCCCTTCTATCTTGGTTCATTTAGTAGAACATTGATAGAATTGGAGAAAATTTTGCCTAAAGAACTGTATGATAGATTAGAAATAAGAAAATTACATGCATAGAATTTGGATAGAAAGGTGAAGGAAACAAAATTGATTAATCTTTGTCCATCCATCACTCTACAAGAGGTTGCAGATTTAATAAATAAGATAGGTTTGATAAAATTCAAACCTAAACATCAGATAAACAACTTAATGTTGGAAAAATATGAAGAGATTTGGAAAGAAATAAGACATATATGGGTAAAAATTCTATTGAGTAAAGGATATGAGCTAAGTCTTAGCTTTGTACAGTCTCCAAACATTCAATTACTAAAGGATAAGGAACCAAAAAGGAAAGATGAACAAAATATGAAAATTGATCCATCAGTTACTACTCCACCAGCTCATGAGCCAAATTTTGACATTAAGGATACTCAGAATCCTCCAGAAACAAATGTACAGGATGTTCAAGAAGAGGTTGAAAAGGAAAAAGGTACAGAAGAAAAGGAATCAGGGGAAGCATGAAAAGAGAGTGGTACACCAAGTGGTGAAGCTACCAGTGCACATGAGATGCAGACTTCAGTAGACAAGGAACCAGTAGATATACCCCAGAAGACCTCTGCTAAAGACCAAGGCAAAAGGATAGAGTTTGATTTCCCTTCTCGATTGGAAATTGACACATCTTTAACAAAAGATAAAGGCTAAATGTCAAGATTTTCCATCAGTTTTGAGAAGCCTTACCACTTGATTTCATCAACAGAAAAGGTATTGGCTACAGTTGCACTCCAAGCTCAGGCAAGTCAGGAGTTAGCCCAAGAAGAATCCAAGGACAGGAAATTGATACAATTCACTTTTGATGTTTTGAACCAACTTTTATCGAAACTTCAAGCAAAAGAGAGCTCAAGCTCTTTAGGGAAACTTCAATAAATAATTGAGTACATTCCTAAACAATATGATCTTTGGTTAAAATTTCTGAACTTGAGGCCAAAGACAAATTTGTTAAGGTTAGGAAACAAACAAAATTGTAGATGATATCAACAGAAAAGGAAAAACTTCTCACCCATCTACAGTCTATTGATGAAGCCTTAGCGGAAGGAGGTAAAGTATATAAAACTTGTCTAGGATTTCTCAAAGCTCACTGCCTCCCTAGATAAATAGATTATGGATTGTAAAGGCCAATTGCTTCAAATTTCACATTCTTACAATCCGACATCAAACCTAACAATTTCTTTTGAAGGTCCAATTTTGGCAGTCATGGATCAAATATTAAAGTTAGAAAAGGAAAGGGATGGTTTGATAAAGAGAGCCATTGAGCTTCGGAACTTTATAGGTCCCCAGTTAGACAACCTGCTTTGTCATAAAATATAGTGTATAGAAAATATGCAGTAGGAGGATCCAACAGAATCCCAAGCTATTGAATAATATGCTTGTATCTTGAATGCCCATTCAACTTCATTCTAGGTTTACTTAAGCAAGGATGGGATACTTACTTTTCATTCTTAAAGACTTTGTATGCAGACATTCTAAAATATGTATAGAGACCGATATATATATATATATATATATATATGTAAATCACTTGTACATACATATTTCTTCTTGTATATATTCACCCATATTTGTCATTGATGTCAAAGGGGGAGGAGTATAGTGAAAATGAATGAATATCATAGGGGAAGAGTACAAATGTAAATAGTTGCATGGATGTTCATGAAAGGGGGAGCACACTCAGAGATAATATCATTTTTCACATGAGTGTTGCCATAATTGCCAAAGGGGGAGATTGTTGGCAATTGACACTCATCTGGTGGTCACCTTCTGAGGTGAATTGGAGTTTTGGGTTGTCATTGATGGAAAATCATCTTCAGGAGATGGTATTTCTTCATCTGGACTCATCACTTTACCATTTTGTCTAGGTAAGACCAACCGGTATACACTCTATGGTTTACACTTATTAACAAGTTATTCTTGGTACCACTAATTCATATTATGGGACCCGGTAAAGCCATTTTAGGAATTTAAGGTAGTGTGCCAAACCGACATCAAATGAGATCATCAAGATAATTCATAATATACTTTATGATCTAGGAGGAAGCCGACAGGTTTATTTTCATTATGAAGGCTAACAAGATGAACAAGTTATAAGGGTATATAAGAGAGATCACTTAGCAATGGATTATATATATTCATATGATGTAATTTGAGATGTGAAAAAGTCAAATATTGATAGTATGTGAATTGATGAGAAAATGATAGCTTATGTGTACAGTTGTATGTGTGCAATCCTAACCACTAGCAGAACAAAGTATCAATATCACTGGTTCAATTGAAGAACTCAGAGCTACAACCAAAACTTATCTAGCATGGTCAAATGCTTCATTTAAGTTCAATATTGTTATAAATCATTTTATAATGATCTGTAAGTTAGTGAGACTTCCATATACATCTATTTGAGTAGTGAACTCTAGGTGGTAACCCTGTATGCATGTGCATACCCCTCTATGTAATATTTGTATACCTTGATCAAGTATATAGATATTGTGGGTACCATCCCCACCGTGGTTTTTCCCTTTACAGGGTTTTCCATGTATAAATATTGGTGTTATGGTATTGCTTTATGTGCTCATTTGTTTATGCACTTTAATTTTATATTATGTCATCTGATTGATCAATAATAAGTTCAGAATTCTTAGACCAGTAGGACACTGATTCACCCCCCCCCCCTCTCAGTGTTCTTGGATTCCAACATGGATCTCTTGCTCTACTATTCTCTATGTGTGCAATGCCATAATTTCTGTTGACAATTGTTCTAGAGAAATACATTTCTCAGCAGCAGTTTCCTTCATCACTTTTTTGACCTCATCCCAAGAATCCTTGTTTTTCAACATTTCTAACAAGGGTTTACTTTCATGTTGGATTTTACTTGCAGAGGTCTTATTCACCACAACCATTCTTTAATGATGTTGCATGGATCATACTGCTAGTAACTGTCAACATCAAAATTAAAAAAATTAACTTTCATGTACCACACTAAATAATTTTCTCTCAAATGTGTACCCTCCACATGAAAAAGGTAATGAAGGAAATAAGCTCTTATTTTGCTGACCATAGAAGTAGATCTTATCTATACTCTCCATATGTAATACATATTCCAATGCAAAAACCCTCTCTGTCACATGTATTTGAAATTTGTAGGGTTCTACTCTTGATCCATAAAACCTTAGCATAGTATATTCTTTCATGAGGTACCAGTCAACCAATTGAATTTCAGGTCCCAGTTGAATGCAATCTCTACAAGACTCGAGCAATCTAGGCATTGGAGTGTTTTTAATTGCATGATAAATTGGAGCCAAAAAGAAGTCTACAAAATGGTTGTAGTTCCCTCTCTTATCATCCATCCTTATCTTAGTGGTTCATTCATATATTAGATGTATTGTTCTCATCTCATCATCCTTATATATCTGAATCTAAAGCTTGTTGGACTTGAATGTTCCACTATATTTCACTAGAAGAAGATGGTACAAGTACGTTGTAAACCTAAATTTCTTAGAGGAACCTCTTTTAATCTTTACAAATTGTTCATGCATGGATTGAACAACATGCTCAACAAAATTATAACTAATAGGTTGATTAACACAATGGATATTAAATACTGTTTCAAGGAGGCTTCCACCCACTTTCATATTATTTTCCAATCCAGGGCAAAATGTTAGCATCCCAATAGTATCCTGAACCCATGCACAAAAAATATCTACTCTATAAGGAGGCTTATGATTTTGATCCAATTGTTTACCATCCATTGTTGTCTCTTAGAGATAATTATTTCTCCCCTTCATCGATTGCTTCATAATCACAGGCAAGCTTTTCTAGGTCAATGTGGACGTTTGACTATCCAATATCTCCTACTCCAAGCCTTGAGTCCAACAAACTTTTAAATTCATCCTCAGTAATGGATAAAATTTTCTTTTGAATATTTTTATTAAAAATTGCTCATCTATTTTCATCATCATTTTGGGCACAAACCATGACAATTTTCGGGAAAGGGAAAACCTCGGGTAGAGTCATGTGTCCCAATCCAACACCCCACGTTGTAGTTTTATTTATGTTTTAAGCTAATATTTTATTATATGCAATCTTTCGTACATTGTTGGGCATGCCCCCTATGGCCTTATTCTCCCATGAAAATCTAAGTTGTGTGGCTAGCCTACCATGAATTACAGGATCATAAATATCATGGAATTCATCAGTGAAACCTAAGGTTTAAACCAATTGGGCATGGTCTATTTTTTGTCTATTTGTCTTTCCCCATTGCTAGTAGCCTGGTATGGTAGTGATACTAATGGTAGACAATGTTGTCCATTTGGTGGAATTGATTATGTGTTGCATTGATGTCAACACTAGTTGTTTGGATGCTTTACCAACACCCTTCTGGTCCCAGTAGGTTAATTGATTTTTGGTTAACTTGGATTTGGTATGATCCGATAGGCTCTAGTATAATATGGTGATGGAATTGGCTTGTTCATGATACTTATACTCATATTTGGTCAGTTGGTTTTGGTCTGGTGATTGGATGTTATCCTACTTGCTTAGAAGATTGGTTTCTGGTTCGGACGAGGGTTTCACTGGTAGAGCTTTTGGTGGAGATCTTTGATGAATTGCATAAGTGGTGTTGGTGCAGGTTCTAATGGATTTTTAGGATGATGTTGGTGATCATGTTCGAGACTTGGTGGTTGGAGATCATTGCTGAAGTGTGTGGACCTATACTTGGTCCCAGTTGATCTAGATTATGGACCGGCTTTAATGTAACGTGTGGATAGGACCTATTGATGTATTTCTAGGATGTCTTATGTGTTGATATTATTTTTTTGGTCTAAGGATGACATGGTTTGTAATTATGTAATTGGTTTATTGTTTGGTGGTCGACTTGATTATTTATGGTCTAGGGTTTGTATAAATAGATGTAAGATCTCATTGTAGATCATCATGGTTAATGTAAGAGGTCATGGTCAAGGAAGGTATTGTGCAAATAATGTAATATCATTTAGGCAAAGGAGTTGGTCGATCATTGGAGATCGAATTGGGTTTATGTAAGAGGATTTAGTCCTTCGGTATTGAGCTTAACCGGAACTGTACTCTGGCATAGGAGATGTTATTTCTTGCAGTTCAACACTTCTCTGGATTGTAGTCTGGATATATATGTAGTCAGTGAGACTCCTTTTGTGATGAAGAGTGTGCTCTAGGTTTTTGGCCTTCCTGCAAGTGCAACCCCCTTTATTGTAATTCACATACTTACTGCAGAAGTATTATCTGACTGTGGATAGGCTTCCCACCGTGGTTTTTCCTTTTACTGATTTTTCCACATACAAATCTTGGTGTTGTGTGGATGCATTTTATTCTGTGATTATTGTTTATGCTTAATTGGATTAACTGCTATTCCAGTATTATTGTTTTGGGTTCTGGTATTAAATTTTAAATTGCTAATTCTTCCAGTAATCTATGACAATTGATTCACCCCCCCCCCCTCTCAGTTGTCTTCTGATTATCTAAACTGTCTAACATACAGGGTTGAAAATGTAGGTACCATAATTCTACAATCTAAACTACAAGATTGGAAAAAATAAAAATGTGAGATGTAGGTGTTTTGTATTTCTCAGGAACTTACCCAAAAAATTGAATTTGAAACGATGAAGAAATAGACTGGTGCAGATATACTTTTTTGCATCCCCAAATCTGGATTCTAATTTATGAATCTCCTTGGTGAACTAGTTACTCCAAAGTCTAATCTCTCTAAATTTCAAGAGCTTCCTCAAAGGGAAAAACCGTGGTTAAATTTAGTTTCTTTTTCTTTATTTTTTTAATTAAAAACATTCATTTATTAAAACCTTCAATTCTTGACAATACTCACATGTGTCTCTATTCCGGGGGGACTTTTTGAAGAAACCTTTGTCGTTCATAAATTTGGCCTGAAATAACCTTATGTCGTTGATCTACGATCATCCAACAGTCATTAAATTGAATAATTAATTAGTAGTAGACTTGTAGTTAACTAGCAATTGCACCTTATATGAGGTTCAAAGGATGGTCGATAGTAAATTAAAGATAAAGTTTAATGTAGTTTAATATTACAAGTGAATAAATTAATCTAATCTTTAAATCTAAGTAATGAATAAATTTATAAACAATAAAATATAATAAAAATTAAAAGTAATGACTTTCATATTTTATCATGCTTCAATTTATAAATTGTAATAAAAACTTTTAACTATATTTGAAAGTTCGGATATGAGAAAAATATCACTAGTTTTATTTGATAAAAATCAAGAATGCATCATTCACATTGTACAAGCAAATTAAATAAATTAATAAAAAAATTGAAAATTATAAAGATAAAATTTAAATGTAGTTTAATATTACAAAAATAACATATATATGTGAATGAATTAACCTAATATTTAAATTAAGTAATGAATAAATTTATAAACAATTAAATATAATAAAAACTAAATTAATTTATTAAAACCTTTCATTCCTGACAGTGCTCACATGTGTCTCTATTCTGGGGATTTTTTGAAGAAACTTGTGTCCTTCACAACTTCGGCCTGAAATAGGGCTTATGTAGTTAATCTGCGATCATTCAACGGTCATTAAATTGATTAAAATTAATTAAGTATAAACTTAGAGTTAACTAAATATACAATTTATAATAGTTAATTAGACAATGCTCACACATGTCTTTATTCTGGGGACTTTTTGAAGAAACCTTTGTCCTTCAAAACTTTGGCCCAAAATAGACCTTATGTCATTGATCTATGATCATCCAATGGTCATTAAATTGATTGATTAATTAATTATAGACTTATAGTTAACTAGCACTTGCACCTTATATGAGGTTCAAGGGATAATTGATAGTAAATTAAAGATAAAATTTAATGTAGTTTAATATTACAAGTGAATAAATTAATCTAATATTTAAATCTAAGTAATGAATAAATTTATAAACAATAAAATATAATTAAAATTAAAAGTAATGATTTTCATATTTTATCACTTCAATTTATAAATTGTACTAAAAACTTTTAACTATATTTGAAAGTTCAGGTATGAGAAAAATATCACTAGTTTTATTTGATAAAAATCAAGAATGCATCATTCACATTGTACAAGCAAATTAAATAAATTATTAAAAAAAATTGAAAATTATAAAGATAAAATTTAAATGTAGTTTAATATTAAAAAATAGTATATATATGTGAATGAATTAACCTAATATTTAAATTTAAGTAATGCATAAATTTATAAACAATTAAATTCATAATTTACCACTTCAATTTATAAATTATAATCAAAACTTTAACTATATTTAAAAGTTAAATATAATCAAAATATCATAAGATTTATTTGATAAAAATTAAGAATACATCCTTGCAAATTAAATAAATTATTTAAAAATTGAAAGACGAAATGTAGTTTTTTATCTGGCTTGGTAATATGATTTTTAATTTATTTGAATCAAAAAGTACATCATAATCTGTAAAAAGGCTTCCATACATTCCACAAAAAACTCCCAAAAAACCACCCAAAAAAACCCTGTTCCACCCACTACATTATTAACAAGCTCCAAAAATTGCTCGCAAAACTAGTACACATTTTTCAGAAATGGGAGTTGGCATAACCCATCTACACTATCCTACTTAAACTTGGAAATTGAAATAATCTTGATTAAACCCAAAAAGAAAATATAGACCATCCTAAAAAACTTTGAACTTCATTGCAGAATGAAAAAAAAGATTAACTGCATGCACCATGCAAGCTCCCTGATTCTATAGCTTCCACCAACCCACTCGTCCTCTTCCTCTTTCATAGTCTCAGCACTCTACCCCCCAAGGATTTTGCTTCTTCCTTTTCCTATTGAATCACTGCTTCAAACTCCATTATCTACACAAACACCTTTAAAGCTTCCCAACCATGTTTGGCTTCTTCTCTATGATGTATTTTGCAACATCCTTCTAGCCACTGAACAAAGGGCAAGGGTTTATCAAAGCATTCATGTCATGCCAATTCAATTCCCTCATGGATATCAAGCCCTTCTCCTAGAATCACCCACTCAAGGATTGAATCCATGTTGCCCAGGTAATCATTGTGTATGATTTCTTCCATCACCTCCTTCACCATTTCCACCAACTCACCCACATCCAGTCCCCATGCCATAATTAAAGAGTAAACATCCATGTTTGTTCTGTATCTATGTCTCAAATTTCCAAAAACCTTTCCTAGAATTATTTGCACACACTTAATCAGTCTTTCATCTTGGAATAAAAACATTCCTCTCAATCTTATATATGTTACATCGCTAAAGAAAGGACAGAGATGCTTGTGTGTCTTCAATGTAAAATTCTCCTCCATAATTTCATTGTTTCCCAATGTTGAAACCCTACACCACCCCTTCTTGAATGCTTCTTCAAAATGAAAAAAGTTGTCAAAGCATCGAGATGTGAAAGCACGTGAACAAAAAAATTAATTGCCACTCCATTCCACTGTAAATGCAGTTTCCTCCTCATTATGTTGCCCTTTCTCACAACACTTCTTTGGATAGTGCAATAATTAAAATCCATCAGCAAAGTACAACCATTAAAAATTATTAATTATAAATATTATAAATATTCAAAAGTAGAAACATTTATCCTACTTGAGTCACCTTCATTGTCATCGTAACCGGCCCCTTTTGTTAGCTTTTACCCCATTGTGCACTTTCTTTTAAATCAATGGTCTAGTTTACTACGTGACTAAGCAGTTAGATCAAGATGCTTGTTCACCTTAACTCTACAGCCCCGCCCGCACACATGGCACATGGGACCTACTGACGTCAAGCTCTTCTTAATTGGACCAATAAGATTCTGCATGTTGTAGGTCAAAGGACACATCGGAAAGGGTTGGCTTTATCTATCCTCCTTGTAAGCCATAGTATTGAACGGTCACCTTCTGTTTATCTGATAGCCCAAATCATTATCCAGTTGTGCGATTAATCAAAGTTGATCACCAAAACTAACTCCGCCCACATGGGCCCTACCAATAGTGATGACATATACTTGGACCACTAAATGAATGACATGTGGAAATCCACGTAACATGGCTAGGATGTGGGTCCAACATGCTCGTCTCCTAAGTGTGATAATGTGTGGTTGTCTTCTGCAAGATCAATGCCCAGGATCTTTGTGCAATTGCGGAGTTAGCCAGAAGTGCTCGATGAAGCTAACTTCATAGTGTCGAAGGTTTTTATAAACTATGGCAAATGAAAAATAAAAAAATTAAAGACATTAAACCAGTACACATGCCTATAATTTGAATTTATCATTGTAAGGATTTATGCTCTAGGATTTTCTGCATGGGCTATAGTTTCATTTGTTACATTAATCATTGCTTTCTTTGTGTTTTTCAATTTCATGAGCCTGATTGAGAGTTGAAGAGCGAATCATTTAAATTTTTATTTTGAAAACCTAGCTATTACCTATATATGTTTATATAAACCCTAACTCTGATAATTGCCAACAATAAAATTTATATCATTTTTAATATTATATCAATTTTAATCTCATTCTTCTAATTAGATAGTTGTTTTTCTTTCTAAAAGTAAATCGTTGGGTAAGGTCAACACCCATATGACATCTCACACTTCACTTCAGCTAAAATAAAATCTCATATGACATATCACTTCATCAATAATATTCATATAAATCATTTGAACAAAAAAAAATTGATAAGTAAATAGTTGGGTAGGGCCAACACCCATTATATTAAGATAACATTAAAAATAAAGATACAGTAGTATTTGGCTTGTAGACGAAAATATATTCCCAGTAGCATTTCCATTTATCACACTACATCGTATGTCTAGTAGTGACAAAAAAGATGGCACAAGTACCTAACCAAAAAACTTAACAACCCATAACCCACAATACAAAATTCAAAACAAAATGAAGCAGTTGCACCATACTTTAGGACTAGGAGACATTCTAAGCCCATCTTGCTGCTTCACATTCCTCCTTCATTTTGTCCTACCTGATTTTCTTGTCTTGTAAGATGAGTGATTAGTCTTGTCTGCAATTACCATGAGCTTCACCTTGCTATAGTTTCCTCCACACCATGTCTACCATCCCCAATACATTCCTCTTTGCTCCCTAGTTGCATTGCCCCTATAATCTCAATCACATCTACCTCATCATTTTCAACTTCATCTAGAAACCCTTCAGTGGTCAGGTAGTCCCAATTCCAATTGTCCTCATGTTCCTTGATTTTAGCTACATACATGAGGATATTAATACTACATAGTATATCACTCCTCTGCCCTTGCAGCAACTGGGCATCTTCTGTTTGCACAATCAGAAATTTAGAAACCCCATAATGTAATACTTATATGGGAGAGGAATGAGGAGGTTCTCATCCACATTAATGATCACTGCATCAATGTCGCACAAATATGCATGCTCAAACAACATCTGGGTGATTTTTTTTGCCCACTCCTTGGAAACTCTCATATATAACACCATGGCAAGAAAAAAGGCCAGAATTTCCGAACTGGCCCTATGCCTGTGATATGCCATCATAAACTCAAACCCCAGCACTATCTTGACTGCATGCATTATTCAAGGGTGGTCATTCACCAAGACCCCCCTAAGTGTTTATCAATGACTTCACCTACAAATGTTGTTTGTTATTTCATTTCCCTAAGCATGTAATCGGCATGTCCATCACTCCCACCTCTACATTTCCAACTTGAACATGTAATGTGGAAATACGGTAATACCCCAATGCCCAATTTAAAGGCACTCGATTGAATTCATCATAAATGTCTCATTAAATGGACACTTACTAATTACCATAAATTTCCTTGTGTGGTATATATTAATAGTATATATCTTTCTTTTATTTTTTTCTAATTTTTTATACAAGTTACAGTGACCATGGCATGTTTTCTATATGGGTTATTTTCCAAAAAATAGTGAATAGCTTCAACAAACCAATGCTTATGTCTAGGGCATAGAGTCAAATCTGAGATCAAGAATGTAAACCCAAGCAAAAAATCATTTCAAATGAGTGAACCACTCAAGTATTAATTCCTAACGTTAACACATTGACAAGGAAATTGCCAAGACAAAACAAAATATTCTTAATATCATCATTCATCATTCATGTAACATTTGAAAGTACAAATGGAGACAATCTTAGCAACAATATAGTAGTCTATTCATTAAGTAATTGAAAAACTACTGAGAGAGTGTACATTCTAATTTCTTTCACCATGAAACCACCCTACACAAATAGACAAGACAAATCCTTGTTTCTACTCTCCCTGAAGATTGGAAAATTTTAGAATCCTTCTCGACAACCTTGGTATTCCATTTATAATTATAAGGAATGCAACAAGCTATCAGTCATTTACAAGAATGTGTAACATGTATTTCATGTATAGGATGTCGTAAAACTGCCAAGCTAATATACATGAAAGCTTTGGTGTCCAGACACAGAAAGCTTCTATGAATGTGAACTACCCTATGAGCCATGCCACTATTGCACATTTGTGGTTATTGATGCAGAGAATACTAGGATACAAGATTATCATTGCATTTATTGGTAGGAGATAACTTTGATAGTTTTGATCAAGAAGGGATGCTTAACTCCAAAATCGCATCTCTCATGTCTTCACCCATCTTTCTCTCTACATTCTACCCATTATAAGGGAGAAATGGTGGTTGGCAGAGAGATTGGAATTATTTGCAACTGCAGCCAAAGCTTGTAGTTGCACTCAAGTCTTTTAAAATACCTCTAGTTACCTTTGGCTATTTTAAAATCCCTCTGGCTACAAGGTAAGTCATCAATCTGCTTTACTTCATGGCATTTGCAAACCTTCAACCTTATCTTCTTATGCCAGAATTCAGTTGCACCTTCTATGCACTTCATTATAAAACCTCTGCAAGAAAGGCAACAACACTTCCTAAGAACTCATCTCTAGAAATATGTTTATCTTCTACATTCTAAAATGCATCATTCAAATAATATAACTTATGTCTTCTACATTATGAAATGTAGCATGCAAATAATGACCCTATTTCTCAATTTGCAAAGTGGCGGCAACTAACTATTAGGTCTATATTCTGGATTATTCCACATACTATATTAATCTATGTGAAATGTACCTTTTTTTCATTTCATAATATAAAATATACCACAAGCAAGCTTTCATTCCAATAGTCCCGACACCTGTACATGACTCAAGGACCTCAACACAAATTAATATTGGCAACTTCTCATTGAATATTAAATCTATGATATCCTCTGTATTTTTCTTCCTCTAACAGGTGCAGTGTTTTCTATGCAAAAAGGATAGCAGATAATCTTCGATCAAGATTTCATATGAATATGCAGGACAATTACAGCTAAGATGTGATGTGTTTTCTATATTAGTTTTTTCTCCAATAAGCAATGGAAGATTCACCTTAGTTATTCTACAATTTTTATGTGATTGAAAAAAAAATCGCCAATGCACCAATCTAATTATTATTTTCCCCACAAAATAATGAAAGATTCGCCTTAATTTTTCTACATTATTCATGTAATTTGAAAAAATCGCCAATATAATTATTATTTTTCGTCAAAAATAATGAAATATTTGCCTTAATTTTTCAAAAAAATTCACGCAATAGAAAAATATTCGCCAATAAAATTAATTTTTTCCCACAAAGAATGAAAAATTTGCCTTAATTTTCGTACAATTCCTACGCAACTGAGAAAACAATCGCCAACGAAATTTAATATTTTTTCCTTATTAAATAAATTTTTTTGCCAAAAATAATAATATTTTTACCCCAAAATAATGAAAGATTCATCAAGATTTTACACCTTTACCCGGAGGGAGTTTCTTAGAGTTATCCCTACATTTGGCCTTATACCCCCCTCATAATATTATGCTAATTCAACCCCCCTACATGCCTCTCATCCCTTGGTGGCTTATGCGATTGGAATGACCCCTTCCAGATTCTTTCATCTTTCTAATTGAAGCCTTTGTTTCCTCCCCAATTCCCTCTTCCTTTGTAACTATTACAGAGCTCAACCCTCCCATCTTTCCCTCCCCTCTGCTATGAAATACTGGAAACCCCTTTGCCCTAAGGGTAGGGCTAAATCTACAGATAAACATAAATGAATTGTCATTGAGAATTCCATCTTGGAGGACCCAGATAATGAAGAAAATGTTGTTGAAATTGAGGTTAGGAGAAGGTCCCAAAGGATTCCCTCCAAGGGTGTTGGTGAGAAAAAGGATTAAGACCCAAAAAACTATTGAAACTAAGGAGGAACCTGACTGTTGGAATCAAGGAACACTGAGAAGGGGGATAAATCAGTGTTCTGCAATTTTTAACTTTATTTAACTGTCCATTCAACCACTTAATGCATATGAACAAAAGAAAGATGCAAGAACATAAATCAAACAACCACAACACCATAACACCAATATTTTTGTATGTGTAAATCCGGTAAGGGAAAAATCATGGTGGGGATTAACCCACAATATAAATATACTCTACAAAAGTATAGAAATATTACAACGGGGAATGCACATGCATTCAAGCACACTACCTAGAGCCCACTACTCAAAATCAACAAGGGCTACAACCCTAGGGAAGACTCAGTGTCTTACAAATAGATTTGGATTACATATGGAAGATCATGAACTGAGAAAATAGCATCTCCTAATACTCAAACTTTTCACACTTATCTCACTCTTCTTTGTTCCATTGTTATGTCATGAATCTGGAGCATAGATCTTTGACCTGTGTACTTAAAACTATGCACACTTGATCACACAACCTTTTTGCATACCCATAAATGTCAAAAATGATAATAACAATTGATCTTATATATCCATAACACGTCTAATTATATCAGTTATATGTTGACTCAAGAACATTACCAAATATGCATGAATTGTCGGCTGAATCCAATCTCAAAAACTTATGTGGACCAAAAAGAATTGTCCACATGCTTCCCATATGTTAGCTAAACAACTCCACTATTCAACCCAAAAACTGATATATCGAATCTCCTAACTTACACAACAATTATCATTGGAGGCTAAAATCATGGAGTAAGGTACTGTAGACATCTATCAATCTTCATTTAGCTTTGCAACACAAAATATTCAACTAAAATGAAATAACATTCAAGATACTATACTCTGTTGGATGCTCTATTATGACTTACCAGACTTAACCAAATCTTCACTAAGACTTCCAGTATAAGCAAATAATTCATTGTGGACGAGTAAGTTGACTTGAGTTTCCATCAATGAAAACATCTAACCAATTGTGCATTGTCTCTTGCCAACACTAACGAGGGTGAGGGTGATGATATACCAAACATGAACTTGTGGGGTGAGGCTGGTACTGAAAATTTGGACATTGCCGATATGGATGAATTTGGTCCCCCTCTAGGCCCCCATGATTTGAACACAACCAATGTGCAACCTATGCTGAATTTTGAGGATATGGTTGCGGATAAATTCATACAGAAGGTGGACCTTGTTATTTAGATGGTTGTTGAACTAGAGATCGGGGTTGTGAGTGGTGAAGGGGTTGTTGTCAAAGGTGTGGATAAAGATAGGAACAGTGACAAGAAAAAGAAGAGGAAGAAAAAAACAAGGGTTTTCCCCTAGTGATAGAGGAATATCTGGAAACACGAAAGGAAGAGGAAGTGGAGCCTATAGACCACCGTAAGGAGGACGAGTTGCAAGCCCTTACATGTGAAATTAGTGAGTTAAGGAACCACCTTGGCAATTTTGGTGCAAATAAGGAAATCCAGAAACTGAAGGATGAAATCAAAGAGTTGAATTATAGGTGGGACGCTAAGGACAGGCAGCTCGTCGGTATCAACAAATTTTGCATTCGTGTAATGCACAGCTTGGAGCTGACACTCTACCTCCTCCATGACAGGATTGTCAAAGATGAAGTGGACAAGCACGCTTGCAAGGAACTCTACAGGTTCCTTTCTGAGGATAGGGGCAAGCTCATAGATACGACTAGGCTTACTAAATTGGCCCCTTAGGTTGTTGATTGTTAGTCTTTGGTTAGTTGTTGGTTTTGGTTCTTTGGACTTGAAAGGTAATGCCCCTGATATGTTTTTATTTATGCTAAACTCTCACTACAATTTCGGTGTTTGTGATGCTTGAATGTTGTTAAAGTGTTGTTGATAGTCTTTGACTATGTTAAGGGTCAGCACTATGGTTAATGTTGATTTACTAATCAAAAACATCATATCATCTATTATTGAACTCATATATTATTATCTAATTATTGGAGGTCAACACCTTCAAATGGTCTGCTATTTTTTTTACATTTAATTCCACTAAATATCATAACAAGTGGTATTAGAACTATGATTTGGCCCAACAATTTTGTTTCCACCATAACTTCCAAACCAGCACAAATTTGCATATGATTTTTTTTGGTTTCGAGGTATGTATTATATAAGTTCCCGGGGAAAAATTTAAACTTCAAAGATAATTTTTACAAAAGTTATTGAGATTTTTATTCATTAATTTTTTTATAAATCACAATGATTTAATTTTTTAAAATCTTATAAATAATTAGGTAGGTTTAAATCTTTGTAATTTATTGTTAGACACAAAATGTATTCCTTAATTTAGTGGTCCAAGTTTGGTCAAAACATGAACATAAAATTATATCATAGTGTAACAAGCCCATTTGTTCTACCCAATATTTAACTAAGATTGAACCCACATGAGAATAGTTTATAATATAACCATCTAGGTAACAATTTTTTTCTTATCTATATCATGAACAAGAATACATATTTGAAATAAATCCCATTTCAAACTTTTCCATTACATCATAATTCATTTACAATTTCATATACATAATGATAACATTTACAATTTCTTTTTCACATTAACAAATATCATGGAGATACCTCATAGCTTCCATGAGCTTACATAAGAAATACGAATAGTCCAAATGTCCTTGTGAGCATACATACTCAAATTTCTGGTCGTCGACTGCATGAGGAAGAGAATCACTCAAGTGCTTTTCCACCCAACCAAGACTAAACAGTCCCCCATGTCTCTTCCTATTGAAAGAGACCCAACCCTTCAACAAAGAGATTGATTCGATGACCTCATAATAATAGCCTCATGATCATAGTGGTGTGTCCTACATATCTAGAGCTACCATTAATTGGTTACAACCTACATGTATGATATTCCCAACCCAGTTTGTAAACCTAGACCACAATGAACTGGCAATGTAGACAATGCAAACCTACAGTACTTCGGCCAAAGAATTCATCACCCAATTTTTTGAGTGAGAGTTGTATGTTCACCCACTTATTTTCTCAATTTGGTATGTTGACCATTCATGTGACATAATTCATTCCCTTTAAAGGTGATAAAAAAATGACTAACTAGGTTATTCCCATCCACAAATTATCCTAATCCCAGGATCAACCAAGTTAACCATGTTCACAATTACTAATTAACATAATTACACAAATTCTAACATAGAGTATTATACATACATGTGTGTATGTGTGTGTCTGTGTGTACATATATATGTATATGTATACATACATATGCATATGTATATGTATGCATACATATACATGTGTATGTGTGTTTATGTACATATATGTATATTGTAGTTTCATAAAATTGTGACCCATGCATTTTTTGACCACATTAGGGTCCTCATGCATATGAACCAAATCCCTAGGCCTAATCGGAGATCAAAGACTTTCTCAGCACCTGAGAACTGCATCTTTCTTGCCCACCACAATGCTTAAACTACATCATGTCTTGGAAAAAAGGGTACGATAGGGGTGTGGCATCCCTGTCCTCTTAGGAAAATGGCATGGCCCCTTGTCCCTGTCCTATGTTGGGAGAGAAACCTTCAAATTATGCTTTGGTGGATGTGCATTGAGCGGGAAAACTCCCCTAGTGTTGGTCTACGATAGAAAATCAATCAATTAGCCCTAATTGACAAGTATATAAGTCGCATTTCCCCTTCCATTTTGGCATAACACAGATACATGAGATCACACATTCAAGCATTCAAGAGCATACAAGCATTCCTTTCTAGCATTGAGCATTCTCAAGTCTCCTTTCAAGGCTAGATGTTGCATTCAAGGCAAGGATTCAACCATTGAAGAGGACACTCATTCCAACATTCAACTTCATACAAGCAATTCTATTGATATTTCTATCACAGCCTCCCTTGAGCTGATTTACATTTCAGTCTTTCATTTATATTTACTTGCAAGTAATTTCTGTCATCATTTGGTTAATTCCAAAACTAGGATGTGACCTGAAGGCAAACCCCCAATCCCAACCCCTTTTCTTCTCTTTTCTGTGTGTAGGTTGCAGGTGCGTAGCTGTACTTTTGGATTTGGACTCCATATGCAGAGGCAGAAAAACTATTTTCATTTTGTGGATTTTTTGGAGGATCGTGTACACTCCCACCACGGTCGAACAACTTTTTCTCAAATTCACAAGCAGCTTCGTCTCGACGGATTATTTCCAGATCCAAGTGCACAGCTTCATCCTACACTTCTATCTCGAGTTATAATTAGATCTTTGTCACTTTTTCACTTGGTCATAAGTACACAATTCAATCAATTTAAATCTCATTCCAGAAGAGGGGATTAACTTACCATCATTCAAAATTCAATCTCTTTCTCTGGAGGTTGAATCTAGTGTATTTCCCCCCTCTTCTATGATAAACTTATAAAGCACTAAGAGGGGGGGGTGAATCAGTGATAGCAAAAATAATAACACTTTAAACCCAGACTGGTAAAAACAATTAACCAGTTTACTTAAGACTTTGCATACAATCCAAAGTGTTATAAAATCATTCACAACAAGTAAAGCATTCACCATAACACAAGTGTTTATACATGGAAAACCCAACTGGGAAAAACCATGGTGAGATGGGACTCACAAGTTAACTATTAGTAGAAATAGGTAACTGGTCGGTTAAGGTCTACAAAGTGCTCCACTAGGAACGAATCCTATTAAAGATCCCAAAGCCCTATTAGGAGCAATACCTGGTTAAAGGCAACCTCAGTGGTGGATTTAGATCCAAGTTAATGAATCACCTTGTTAGAGGATGTGTACAATGAATCTTTTTAGAGCTTACCCAGTTAGGGGATTTAACTGATGTAGTGATTAGAAAACAACATGTGGTATGATCTAGGAATAGCTCATCTTGCTTGTATAGATCCTTGTTGGTGTAAATAATTAGTCATCATGGATATTATTACACTTTACTTAATTTAACTTAGGATAATGCATCTCATCGTAGTTTGGATATGAGATACTTAGGGAAGTATGCACATAGGGATGTAGCTTGTAGGAGAAATTTCACCTTTTGTGGTCTTATCTTGCTATTACACTCCACATTCAGTGGGTCATCCACCTCTTGTGGAATATTATATTATTTCTCCTACCTTCCCCTACTTTTTCTTACCTACCCTTATTTCTCATTGAGCCACATGTCATGATTGTATGCTCACATATCCATGTGGCCTTGCCTATATAAGCAGGCCCATATTCATTGTATTGGTTAATCTACTTGATCATTTGCATATTGATGAGAATACAATTTGTTCTTGTCAAACTTTTGTCTCTCTTTTGTGCTTTTCATTGTGCCCTTGGTCTTGGAAAAATCTCACATGGTATCAATCTGAGGTACTAAGCATTTCAGAGGCACCCTAGAGCATGTTCGACCTCACCATTGTATCTGGAAGGCCATTTCCATAAAAATTGAGTATAAACTCAACCTATTTTGGAGGAATTTGATTTCCGAGCTTGGAGGAAAAATTTCGCCTATTTGGGTAAATATCATACAGATTTTTTCAAATTATTAAAATAAAAATTTGAAAAAAAATATATAAAGATGAAGGAGGATTTTTTTTTTTTAAAATATTAAAAAAAAAATTTTGGGTTTCGGGGGGGTTAATTTACCCCACCCCCGAACCACATACTTCCACGGTATTTTCTATAGAGGTTGTACCCTACGCAGACCACAAGGCCATACCATCTACTAACCACCATCATACTCCATGCAAATCTGGCCCCAGAAGCCTCATTCACTGATGCCTCAACCCAGCAGCCCCTCCAAATACTGCCACCGACCCCACCATAGTTGGCTCCCGCCGGCAACTAGCTCCAGGAACCCCACATGCCACCAACCAACAACCGAGCCCCATCAACATAAAACCTCAGCGTACCATGCCTTCCATGTGGCAGGAGGCCACTGGCCCATGGGAAAACTTGGCCACATCAATGCCCAATCATCCATACAGTCAGTGCCTTGTCATCGCCCAGTCAGTAGCCACATCAGCTTTTCCGTACGGTCAGCCAGAGGGTGCAATGGCCATTTTGACGGTCAGATAGATGTCAAATTTAAAATAGTGCCTTTCTAATGTCATCTTGCATCGCTTTTTTTTTTAAAATTTTAGACCCCTCTCTGTTGAGCAGTTTGGTTTTTTGAGTCAACTTTGGAGGCTCCTAACTTGCTCAATTTTGCTCCTTTTTGGGTGCAATTTTTTTTTTATTTGGGATAATTTTTTATGCTCTCCGTAGTGGTTTGGTTATTTTCTAATTTTGGTGCACAATTTTCTCATAATTTTTGGATTTTCTCAGTTGTATCTGTCCAATCCTCAATTTTGCAACTTCAAAGGCTTCATTTGAGCTCATATGACCTCCTTTTCAGGTGTCATTTTTTTAAAAGTGCATTTTTTTTTGTCTACTTTCATAATATAAGATCCATTTTTAGATATTTTGAGTGGATATTGTACTTTCAGATATTGGTCCTTTTAGGCCTACTTGGTACTTGTAATTTTCTTGGATCTTAGTTTAGATCTCTTGTATTATCAGTTTGAGTTTCCTTTGGCCTCTTTGAGTCAATTGTAAATTTGAAATCAAAAGTCCACTTTTCCATTTTTTGCAAGTGGCCCATTGTACACGCACTAAGTATAAAGTGTCAAATAATCATTTTGGGGGGGGTTATTTGATTGAGTGAATTTTGGGGGGTGTATTGTGTGATTGTGCCTCTATTTCCTTGTTCTTTCATTTTTGTTTCTATGAGTCCTCATTAATTTCCACCTTTAACTCATCATAATTATGCATCTTGGAAAATTAAAATATGGAGCAAATTAATGAAAAATGGACTCATGCATTACATAGATGGAACAATAGCAGCAACACCTGATCCTAAGGTTGATCCTAATGCTCAGTTAGAATGTCTCACTAAGAATTGCATGGCTCTTGGAACTTTGTGTATGTATCAGATGACCTCATTTTTCACATTGAGAAGTGTTCTACAATCAAAGAGGCTTGGGAAATTTTTTAGAAATTGTATGGTCAAGTTGATGAAATTAGAGGTTACAAGATTGACAATGAGCTCACCAACTTGGATCTCAAGAGTTTTGATACAATCCAAGATTATGTCACCAAAGCAAATGAGCTAAGAGCTAAGCTTAAGGATTGTGGAATTGACAAAAAGAATGCTCAGTTGATATTCAACTTGTTGGACAAGCTTGCACCTGAATATGCGGCATTTGTTTCTAGCTTCCAAACTCATCATTTGATAGTGGGGAGTTCCTACACTATATCTTCATTTGATGCTTTCACATAAATGTTGATATTCAAACAATCTAAGTTGTTGAACATGGGGCTTCTCAACTCTTCAAAGTCCAAGGCTTTGGTGGCTAATCAAGGGAGTCAAGGGAGTCAAGTCAAAGATTCCAACAAGAAGAAGAAGCAATCTAAGTCAAAGCCACAACAGGAAAAAGGACAATCATCATCTCCATCACAAGGCAAATTTCCATCCTCTTCCAAGAAGGGGACTCCACCTAATAAGGATAAACCAACTTGTGCTTATTGCAAGAAGTATGGTCATGATGAGCATCGATGCCACGCCAAGCAAGTTGATGAGTTAACAAATCTTCTTAAGAAAAATAACATCAACTTGCCATCCACCTACAACAAGAAGGATTCAACTCCTTCATCTTCCTCACAATCTAAGGGAAAAGGGTAAGCAATATTTGTGGCTACAACACATTCTTCATAGCAGTGGATACTTGACTCGGGTGCCTCTTATCACATGGGTTCTACAAAGGAGCATTTTTCTTCATTGGAGTCATCAAAGGTACCTCACATTTACATAGGTGATGATACTCAAGTTGAGGTTGAAGGGAAAGGTTCAGTTGACATGGATGATGGAACATTTGAGAATGTTCTCTATGTTCCTAACTTGTCTACCAATATTCTCTCTATCTACCAAATCACTCATTATGGGAATGGGAAAAAGGTTGAGTTTACACCTGATTCAGTTGTGGTAAAGGAACTTGATAAGGATGCCTTGATTGCAATGGGACAAGTTAATGACAACTCAAGACTTTACTCATTCTCCCACTTTGTGCCAAGTTCTCCTTCTAGGGCCTTTCTTACTCATTCAAATTCAGAAAGTAAGCTATGGCATGAGCGGTTTGGTCACCTCAACTATCACTATTTTCAGTAGCTCAGCACTAAAGACATGGTCACAGGTCTACTTCGAATCAGTTTTTCAGAGGGTGTATGTTCAGGGTGTTCCATGGGAAAGCATCCTAAGGAGAAGTTTGATAAGGGGAAAGCTTGGAGAGCTTTGGAAGTTCTTCAACTTGTTCACAGTGATGTAGCAAGTCCATTTCCATCACTTTCATTGAGTAAGGCCTGATGTGTCCTCACCTTCATTGATGACTACTCCCACTTCACTTGGGTCTACTTTATTATTCATAAGAGTGAATTGTTTGACAAATTTCTAGACTTCAAGGCTCATGTGGAGAAGCAATTAGGGAAAGTGGTTAAGATTCTTCGTACAGATAATGGAAGGGAATATGTGAACAAAAGACTTGAGGATTTTTGTATATTTGAGGGGATTGATCTTTAGCATTTTGTTGCTTACACTCCACAGCATGACAGAGTTATAGACCACAAGAATAGAACTCTCAAAGAAATGGATAGATGTATGATACATGCACGTTCTCTTGATCTTTCCTTTTGGGCAGAGGCTATCAATTGTGCCACACACATCCAAAATTGAGTTTCTCACAAATCTTTGACAGGTATTACTCCTTTTGAGGCTTGGGCTAGTAGGAAATTGATTGTGAGACATTTCAGAGTCTTTGGGTATCCAGCATGGGCTCGCATTCCTCCGCAAAAATGCAAGGAATTGGAACCTTAGAGTAGGCCTTGTCTTTTTGTTGGATATCTTGAGGGTGTTAAGGCATGTCGATTAATGGATCCTGAGACACATGAGGTGTTCATTGAGAGGAGTGTTCATTTTGAGGAAAGCTCTCTTAGCTTAGCCTCTCTACCTCCTCCATCTTCCTCCATTGTGGATAGTGATGCCAATGATTCAGATGATTAGACTCCTTCAACTCCAAATCGTAGGGTTACACCTCCATAGGGTCCACTTGTGGTTGAGGAGCCTCATTCTCTACCTCCAGCTAGACCTCGTTGGGCTCAACAGACACTTGAGTCAGTGAGTTCTCTTGTTGGGGATCCTTCAGATACATGGAGGAATCGATCACAGCATTAGGACCTTCCACATACATACATTGCTACCACTTCCAATCCACATACATTTTGGGAAGCATCAAGGGTTCTAGAGTGGGACCAAGCTATGGAGGAAGAGTATCATTGCTTGATGAGGAACAACACATGGGAGTTAGCCCCTCTCCCTAAGGGGAGAAAAGATGGTTTGATGTAAATGGATCTCTCAGACCAAGTTTGTAGTGGATGGTAGTATGGATAATTATAAGGCTCAGCTTGTTGCGAAAGGTTTATCTTAGGTTCTAGGTGTTGACTATACTGAGACCTTTGCACCTGTAGCCAAGATGAACTCCATTCGCTTGACACTTGCTATTGCCACAACTTATGGTTGGGTTGTACACTAGATGGATGTGAAGAGTGCTTTTCTTCATGGGGATCTTGATGAGGATATTTATATGGAGCAGCCACAGGGTTTCATCTAGGATTCTTCCTTGGTTTGCAGACTAAGGAAATCTCTCTATGGCCTTAAGTAGGCCCCCAAGGCTTGGTAGGCCAAGATGGATTCCTTTCTTCTCTCAATAGGGTTCACCAAGTATCATTTTGATCCGAATGTCTACATTTTGTGACAGGATGACTCACACTTGATACTTATGCTCTATGTTGATGATTTGATCATTACAGAGAGTACTGCATCCATCATTAGCAGGGTCAAATCTGCTTTGCATGACAAATTTTCTATGACTAACTTGGGTCTTTTGCACTAATTTTTCAGGATAGAGATTTCACAATCACCTTCTAGGATTACACTATCGCAGCCCAAGTATGCTCTTGATCTACTTGCACACTTTCATATGGTTGATTGTAAGCTTGCACCGACTCTCTTTCTTTCAAGAGTCAATCTTGAGGCTAGGTTCTCTTCTCCACTAGTTGATGCCACATTGTATCATCAACTTGTGGGTAGTCTCATCTACTTGAATCACACATGCCCTGACATTTCATTTGTGGTTGGCATGGTTTCCCGCTTCATGCAAGAACCACATGAGCTTCACTGGAAAGCTTCCAAACACATCATTAAATCCAGGGTACACATCATTATGGGATTCACTATGCACCAGGCATAGGACTTTGCTTGGTTGGTTACACAGACTCCGATTGGGTTGGAAATCTTGATGGTCATAAGTATACTTCTAGTTACAACTTCCACCTTGGTTCATGCCCCATTTGTTGGCAAAGCAAGAAGCAACATGCTATTACTCTCCTTTTGACTGAGGCTGAGTATCGAGGGGTTGTTAACACCACAATTGAGACCATTTGGCTTCAGTAGATTCTCACAGAGTTTGGGTTCACCACTCCATGACCAACAGTTATACATTGTGACAATCAAAGTCCTATTGCAATCTCAAAGAACCTGGTCCAACATCAGTGGACCAAACACATCGAGATTCATATGCACTAAATTCGAGAGCTGATTCAGGAACAGGTCATTGATTTGCAGTATTGTCCTATAGTGGAGCAGGTTGCAAGACATATTCACCATGCCTTTCACTGAGAGTAAGTTCCAGTAGTTGTGAGCTCTCTTGGGGGTGCAGGATGTCTCATTAGGGGGGGTCAGCTGACTTCTCCTTCCTCTCATATGGGGGGAAATTTTTCCTCTTTGAGGTTTTGTCCTTCTTCTTTGAGAGTTTTTTATACATTCATCTCTCTTTTGGGGGGTAGTTTTTTCCCACTGGTTTTTCTCCCTTTCTCTATTTGTGAGAGATTGCATTACATAGGTTTTCCTACATTTTCATATTGTACATGGGTACCTATCATGGCCTACTAGTCGGAACCCATCTTGCATTGTTGACTTGAGTCTTCATTCCCCTAAGTTGCACTTAAGGGGGGGTGTTGGTGTAGATAATTATTCCTCATGGATATTATTACATTTTACTTAAGTTAACTTGGGATAATGCATCTCATCGTAGTTTGGATATGAGACACTTAGGGAAGTATGCACATAGGGATGTAGCTTATAGGAGAAATTTCACCTTTTGTGGTCTTATCTTGTTGTTACACTCCACATTCGGTGGGTCATCCACTTCTTGTGGAATATTTTATTATTTCTCCAACCTACCCCTACTTTTTCTTACCTACCCTTGTTTCTCATTGAGCCACATGTCATGATTGTGTACTCACATATCCATATGGCCTTGCCTATATAAGTAGTCCCATATTCATTGTATTGGTTAATCCAGTTGATCACTTGCATAATGATGAGAATACAATTTGTTCTTGTCATACTTTTGTCTCTCTTTTGTGTTTTTCATTGTGCCCTTGGTCTTGAAAAAATCTCACAATCCTTTTCTACTCACTTAATACTACATCACCGATATACTTTGCAACTCTTTCAATAAATCGCATCAACTCTAACTCATAACACAACCTGTATCTTCATATCAAAATAGCTCATCACAATGTCTTTTTATAGACATTAGATTTCATGTCAGCTCAAGAACCTCATCACAATTTCCTAGATTCAGTGAATCTAGACAATCTTCCATAACTCATCACAAATCATCACCAAAAACATCGATTGGATATAACTCATCACGACTAGTGATAACTCATCACACAATCTGTAAAACCGGTTGGAACACCGATACTAGTTGAGTGTTAACCACTTCCAACTCACATACCAATTGTCTTCATGTGTCTCCTTGCCTCTCTTCATTGTATCCTGAAATTGGTCTCAGTGGAATTGACAAAAACCAATTATGTTTACTTCATATACTAGTTGTCTACATATACCAATTAGACACCTTCATACCGGTTAGACTTATCTATACATATGATATCGGTTTGCAATATAAATACTTAGGAGTAGTACCAGTTTGACTTAAGATGACTATGACAATATCAACATATGTGCCATCAATGACAACAC
Organism: Cryptomeria japonica; assembly: GCF_030272615.1. NCBI lineage: Eukaryota > Viridiplantae > Streptophyta > Pinopsida > Cupressales > Cupressaceae > Cryptomeria > Cryptomeria japonica. The sequence goes on from NC_081415.1 coordinate 622,478,902, forward strand.
ATAAAGTCATTCATTACAAAAATCATCATCAAGCCAACATTCTAATATAATGCATGAAAAGTGTTTGAAGGGAAATCCGAAGTGAAACTTTAATCTCTCCTCAAAAGGAAGAAAATTTTTCCTCTAGATGTCCATCATTCATTCAACTTTTTCTAGCATTACATTTTGGTAAACCCGACGTCTTACATGCTTTATTCTGAAAATCATTGCATATTTTTCATTTGCAAGTTTATTTTTTATGCAAACTTACTATTGGAATTATGGATGAATTGATTATGAGTTGCATTGATGTTTTGTCATTGATATCAATACTAGATGTCATGGTTGGTTACCGATAGACTAGTTTTGGTTACTGGTAGACAATCTAGTGTTACCGACAGAAGAGACTATCTATTGGACACTTTCGACATGTTTGGATCAATGGAGTATGTTCTATTTTATGTGTTACATGTTCCTAGAGCATATTTGGGTCAGTTGGTATTGACTTGGTAATAGAATGCTATCATACACTCTTGTAAACCCATACCGGCATTGGTTTAAGGTTTAATCGACAGAGCTTTCACTGAGAAACCTTGATAGGATGCATAAGTGGTGTTGGTACAGTTTCTAGATGGATTTCAAGATGCTAAAGATGTTCTTTGATCATGCTTCAATTGCTTGAAGACATTTATTTGGGGTGGTGGACCCAAAATAGGTCTAGTGCCTATCTAGGTTATGGACCAGTATCATGATAATGTGTTCTCTACACATTACCGAGATGTTTCGGGATGCTCCATGGAATTGTTATTGTTGTTTTGGTCTTAAGATGACATGGCATATCATTGTAATATGGATTTATGTAATGATCTTATTCTAATATCTTTTAGGTGGCCAACCTAATTGGTTTAGGCCTTAGGGTTGGTATGAAATGATGTAAGATCTCATTGTAGATCATGGTATGGAATGGGGATTATGTGTTGTGGTCTTGGAACGTAATATCATATGTGAAGTATATTTGGTCGATCATAGGTGATTGAATTAGGATTAAGGAAGAGGTCAAAGGCCTCCAATATTGAACTTAACTGAGACTATAATCAGGCATGGTAGATGCTATCTCTGGCAGTTCACTTTATTGGATTGTTGTCCATTTATCTTGAGATGGTTATTACCTCTTTGTAGTTAGTGAGACTCTTTTGTAATGAGCAGTATGCTCTAGGTAGTGTGCCTTCCTGCATGTGCAAGCCCCTCATTGTATCACATACTTTCCATAGAAGTATCATCTGACTATGGGTAGGCTTCCCACCATGGATTTTCCCTTTCCGAGTTTTCCACATACAAATCATGGTGTTATGTGGTATGGTTGCATTGTGTTGATTATTTGTTTTATTGCTAAGTTTTATTGCTTACCAGTATCTGTTTCTGCCTTACCGGTACTTAATCTAGTTTAAGGTTATTAAGTGGATTAAATGATATAATTTGTTAACAACTAATTCACCCTCCCCCCCCCTCTTAGTTGTTCACTGGTTATCCTAACAATTGGTATTAGAGATTTGGTCCTCTTTTGTAGAAGCTTAACCGCTTGAGGTAGATCCTATGGCAGCTAGCACTTCAAATCCACTGGCAACTATTTTCAGAAGAGAAATCCCTAAGCTTGATGGAACAAATTATGAGATATGGAAAATTTGAATGGAGCCTCATCTTAGATGTCTTGGCAAGAACATTTGGGAGATCACTGAGAAAGGATACACACCTTATGATCCGGCATCTAGCAATCATGCTCCTATAGACTTGGATAAGAATATTCAAAATGATTGCAGAGCTAGAGAAGCCCTCTTGTGTGCACTTAATGATCAGAAAATTATGGGATTGATTGATAAATCATCGGCAAAGGTTATGTGGGATAAATTGCAAACTCTAAATGAAGGTGATCCTACTATAAAAATTGCTAAACTTGATGGTTACCAGATAAGATATTAAACTTAAAGATGGAAGATAATGAAAGAATTGTTGTGTTTATAGAAAGAGTAAATGAGATTGTTATGGGAATTCAATGTTGTGGAGGATTTCTAAGTGAAGATGAAATAGTTTCCAAAGTCTTGATAGCCCTTCAACCAGCTTACAAGATGAAGGCAACTAAAATTAATGAGTTGAGAACAATGGCAAACTCCTCAATTAATAGAGACATTCTGATTGGTAAAATATCTTCTTTTGAGCTTGAATAATTTGGATCTTCTAGAGTTGTAAAGTCTAAACCTGCTTTTCATGCATCATCATCATCATCTACCGGCAAAAGTGATTGGAAAGTCCTATATGCAAAAGAATTGGAAGACATGAGGAAAGAACATGAAGAATTTGAGCAACTTGAAGCCTTATTTGCTAGAAGAGTACCTAAAGGACCGATAGGAAGTAAGTATGAAGGAAAAGCACCTAATAAATGTTTTGCATGTAATAAGATTGGTCATTTTGCATCTAGATGTCCTGAAAGGAATGCAAGATTTGAGGAAAGAGTTAAGAAATCATTTAAGCCTAACTAGAACAGATATAAATTTCAAGAAAAGTAAACAATGCTACATAGTGGATGAGGAAGGAGTAAGTGATGACTCTGGAGATGAACTAGTAGAAGACTCTCCTAGTGGATCCAACAATGGAAAGGAATGGGTGTTCTATGTTTTAAAGGAAGATGAACCAGAACTGGCTAATGAATGAAGAAAAGACCCTGGCGACAAAAGTTGAAGATAAGGGTGAATGGGTAATTGATAGTGGATGCTCACATCATATGACTAGAGATAAAAGAAAATTTATGTCCCTGCAAGAATACAATGACGGTCTAGTCATATTTGGAGATGACAAAGCATGTATGATCAAAGGTAAAGGTATTATTTCTTTGGATGGAAAGCATAATACTAATAATGTCTATTTTTTAGAAGGTTAAAGAATAATCTTTTGAGTGTTGGACAATTAGTGGACAAGGGTTTCCAACTTCAATTTAAAGATAGAAAATGCAAAATCATTAACAAGATTGGTTTGGAGATTGCAACTGGTATTCAGAATAGAGATAATATCTTTCACTTGAACACTGGTAATAAGACATGTTTGATTACTCGTATTGATGAGAGTTGGTTATGGCATAAGAGGTTGTGTCATGTTAATTTTGATTGTATTGTTAAGACCACTTCAACTAAGGTTGTTAGAGATATTCCTAAGATTATGAAGCCTCATAATCTGGTATGTAAGGAATGTCAACTGGGAAAGCAAGTGAGAAGTTCTTTTAAGAGCATACATGATAAATCTAATGATATACTTGATTTCATTCACACTGACTTATGACATCCAACAATGACTAGAATCTTTCAAGGTGATAGTTTTTTCATGTTGATTATTAATGACTATTCTAGGATGATGTGGGTGACTTTTCTAGGGAGAAGTCTGAAGCCTTTGAGAAATTCAAGATCTTTAAAGAAAAGGTTGAAACAGAAACTGGATTTAAAATCAAATGTCTAAGATCAGATCAAGGTGGTGAGTTCACTTCTCATGAATTTAACAGTTATTGTGAGACAAATGGAATTAGGAGACAATTATCTGCACCTCGGACTCCTCAGCAGAATGGAGTAGTAGAAAGAAAAAATAGAACCATTTTGGATGTTGCAAGATCTATGATGATGGAAGCCAAATTGCCTCACATCTACTAGAGAGAAATCATGAGTAAAACAGTCTACACATTCAACAAAGTTCACATCAAAGGTGAAACCGGTAAGACCCCTTATGGTTTGGACATACAACTACTGTTAAATATTTCAGAATTTTTGGAAGTAAATGCTATATCAAAATAGATGATTCAATTGGAAATTTTGATCCTAGATATGATGAAGGGATATTTCTTGGTTATTCAATTCAAAGAAAAGCATATAGATGTTATAACAAAAGATTGTAGAAAATTATGGAGAGTGCTAATGTGAAAGTGGATGAACAATACAGAAATCAATCTATATCATATGATAGGGAACTGGTAGTGGAAATGATCATAATTGAACTGGTAATACCTCAACCGGTACATGAAACTAAGACAGTTACACTGGCACAATCAGAAAATTCAACTGTGATTGATGATCAGAGCAATGAACCTGAAGTTCCAAAGACACCAAGGTATGTAAGATTAAATCATTTTGAAGATCAAATCATTGGATATAGGAACAAGGGAGTTATGACAAGAAGAAGACTAGCAAATGAAGAGGTATGTCTTATTTCTCAAATTGAACCAGCATCTGTTATTGAAGCTTGTAAAGATAAACATTGGCTAAAAGCTATGGAAGATGAATCAGATCAGATAGAGAAAAATGAAACTTGGACTTTAGTTCCCTAGCCTAAAAATATGAATGTTATTGGAACTAAATGGGTTTTTAGCAATAAACTGAATGAGGATGGTCAAGTTATAAGAAACAAGGCTAGATTGGTTTGCAAAGGATATTCTCAAATGGAAGGAATTGATTATGGTGAGACATTTGCACCTGTAGCTAGAATTGAGGTTGTTAGACTATTTATTGCCTATGCAACTTATAAGAACTATAAGGTTTATCAAATGGATGTTAAATGTGCATTTTTGAATGGTGAACTTGAGGAAGAAGTATACATTGAGAAACCTGATGAATTTTCACTGACAGATGATAAAGATATGATTTGAAGATTGAAGAAAGCTTTATATGGATTGAAACAAGCTCCTAGAGCTTGGTATGCAAGGTTGGATAAATATATTTTGAAGCTTAGTTTTACTAAAGGCAGTCATGATAGTAACTTATATTATAATATCACTGATGATGATATTTTGATTATTGAAGTATTTGTTGATGATATCATTTTTGGAGGAGAAGATAAATTGTGCATGAAATTTTCTAACAATATGATGCTAGGACCCAGAGGCAACTGAGAGGGGGGGGGGGGGTGAATCAGTTGTCTAACAATTTCAACCCAAATATAACTTAATCAAAATTGATACATAATACTGGTAAACCAAACTTAATGCCGATAAACAGATTAATAATTAATATCAATAGCGGTGAAACTTAATACATGAAATAGAAAGAGAAACAACATCCACAACACATAACACAGAGATTTGTATGTGGAAACCCTGTAAGGGGAAAACCATGGTGGGAAACCTTACCCACAATCAGATGATACTACTACAGATACTAAATGTGTACAAATGGGGTCTGCACATGCAGAAAGGCCAACTGCCTAGAGCTCACTGCTCAATCACAAAATAGGAGTCACACTGACTACAATTGGATGATTAAATCTAATAATAATGTACTGGTCAAAGTAGCATCTCCAATGTTTGATTCAGTATTGGTTAAGCTTTTATTATCTCCTTCTCTATGGTCTACTCATATGATCTTTAATATTCACACATACCATAGCCATATACCTTCTATTTATTCTCTTGCTTACATCATCTCACAAATGAGATCTTACATATATACCAAAACCTGAGACCAAATGTGTAGGTCGGCTCACTAAGAATATTACAATAAAATCAATTACAACAAGTCAAGATGTGATGCATCATGTCGGCTCAATAGCAATACCAATTGATAAAATCATCCCCATAATGTGCCATGTTGATCTGGAATAGATAACGCATGCTGGTCCATAACCTAGACCAATTTGTCGGTAACAGCAAATATGTCAACCCGATTAGACCAGTAACCAAATCACAAAAGCCAAGTGACCAAACCATGTCTTTGACATAACCAAGTGATCTCCAAATTATAACAAGTCATCCTCAGTGCTGGTGAAAAATATAACCTGTCAGTCAACCAAATACCGGTGACTGTGCATAAGTCACTTTGCCAGTGAATATAACCAAAGATATCCAAAAGGATAAGTGTTGATAATGTTACTACTTATCAGATTGCCATTAGTTTTATGTCAAAGTTATACTATATACTCTAGTCGGTTACTATTACCGAAATATTTAGTCGGTATGCATAGTCTAGTCGGTTACAGAAGAAAGCAGTCACAGAATGCAGTATACACCGAGTTGTCTACCGAGTATCTTTTCATGTCTACCAAGCAGCAAAGATGACACACCGAGTTGATATATACCAAGTGAAACATGTTACCAGATTCATTGAGCCTAGACATGCATATGAAAATGTGTTACAAGATCGAGGCACATCTAACTGTTATCACATTGGAAATTACACTAGAAGATTATGTATGATTTCGAGGTCATCTAACTAATGAAATATTTTACATGGTTATAAATCGTGTTTGTAAGATCGAAAGCAATGAATTGGATCACCGTCTTAAGAGATCTATTTATACAGCATGAGTTAAGGGTGTATGTATGAGTGTAAGAAGACTGTTACAAAGACATAGAGCTCATCGAGAAGGTTTTCAGAGAACAGTCAAAGAGCATAGTAAACAGAAGAGTTTACCTAGTTACTATATGGGTTACCGAGGTATGCTATAAGCAAGGTAATCTATTCTGAGCACATAGAATCTGCTATAACATTTAAATGTAAAGTTTCAGATATTTGTAATGATTTTATTGTAATATTGTGAAGTTGAAAGAGAAACCTTTAATAGGGTAAAAGACTCTAATCAAGTCTATAAACTGTAAAGCCTCTAACCAGGTGCAGCATTTAGATAAAGTGTTGTAAAATCCTTTAGCAAGGTAGATCTAACAAATCTTGTTACTCCTAATAGGGTAAGCTATTAGAAATAGCTAAACATGTAGCTCTAACCGAGCACTCTTTATTATTGCAGTAGTGAAGTTGTGGGTGCCATCCCCACCGCAGTTTTTCTCTCTAACCAAGAGTTTCTGCGTAACCAAAATATATGTGTTATGGAGTGAATCATGTATGATTGTTATCTATTTGTTTTAACTTTATTTTATGTTACTGAACTATTTGGTTTATGCATAACAGTAAAGATATTATTCAAGAATTGTTTTGGAGTACTGATTCACCCCTCCCCTCTCAGTACATTAGCTTTCCATATTGGGCCTAACAATTGGTATCAAAGCACATATCTTGGAAAAGGGTTTAACTGCCTAAAGAAAAAGATCTTATCAATGGAATCCTATAAACAATCTTGGAGGATTGTGCATCTGCAAGAAGAGATAGATCATGCTAATCAAGTGATTGTAGACATGCAAAGGCAAATGCAAAAATCTCTGAAAATAAGAAGAAGTTTATCTGATGATTTGCAGGACTCTCAAGAGTTAGTGGAAAAAATTGAGACATCATCTGAGAACAATATAACTGAAGAGACTAAAGAAATGATTGGAGTATTGAAAGAAAAGAACAAAGCACTGGCTAATCAACTAAATGCAATGAAAAGAGAACATGAACATTTCAGCACACAGATGACTGAAAATCTAGATGCATTAAAAATAGCTCAGGATAAAGTAAGAGATCTAGAAAGAGAGAAACAACAACTTGAAGTCTTAGTATCTAATAAGAATGATGAAATCTCAAGGTTGACGGGAATTCAACAAAACCTATCAGATCAACTAGGTTATGCACATCATGAAGCAATTCTGAAGAATGATGAGAACCAAGCATGAAGACTTGAAGTATCAAGGTTGACCGATGAACTTGAAACAAAGAAGAAATCCAAAGAAACACTGAAGAAGAGTTATGAAGCATCAAAGATGTTGGATGAGCAACTGAATACAAAAAGACCCAACAGAGATGCAAGACTCCATTAAAAAGGAAAAGACTCTACCGAGAAAGGAATTCATACTACCGAGAGAGGAGAATCATCAAAGCAAGCTGGAAACAAGAATAACATCAAAAGAAAGAAGCCTATTTGCAACTACTATGGAAATCAAGGTCACACTGCCAACATATGCCAAATTAGAAAATGTAAGCAACTGAATGTCTCTAAGTCCAATGGTTATTATTACAATTGCAATAAATATTGTCACACATCTAATCAATGTAGGACAAAGTCTGTTAACAATTATCAAAAGGCAAAATTCAAAGGGTTTTGTAGAAACTGCAATAGATATGGACATAGTACCAAGAAGTGTTGGTTTAAGCAAAAGAACTACATGTAGTCTGCACACCGAGCAAACACTAGAGGTTACCGAACTTACATAGATCCTTACCAACAATATGCAGCAGTGCCATGGGATTACAATACAAGGATATGGTGTGAATGTTGTGCAAGATATGGACATATTAGTGCTAACTATTTTATAAGGTTTGGAATGAACAACTGAAGATCATGGAGAAATCCTGGTATGGCATGTTTTCATTGTCACAAAGGACACTTAGCTGGAGATTGCAGAGATCAACCTAGAAAAGACACTGAAGAAATAAAAGAAAAATTACATATGATTTGGAAAAAGAAGGAAATTGTGTCAAATAAAGAAAGCACCTTACCTACCAAGTTAGGTGCACCTGTTCCAAATTAATCGGTAAAGGTATGAAGGGACTGCATTCTCTGAAGGTTAAAATATAACAGTTCCTATTCTATTATGTACTAAATTAAAAATCTGCATAGTTAAGATGTATTAGTAAGTTTGAAATTCTATCAAAGTCTTTTGAAGCACTTTATAGGAAACCTGTCAAGTCGGTGAATACAGGAAGCCTGTCAAGTCGGTAAATGAAGGAAATTTGGTTACTCGGTTAAAACAAAAAAGGAAAGTAAATCAGTTAAAGAGGAACCGAGTGCATTTAATATTTTTGACCTAACCCGCACAGAGCCCAATAAGGTATTTTGTGTACTTAAAAGCATTTTCACAGTCATTTACATTTACCAAGTTTTTGAGAGAGTAGAGCAAGCGATTCCAAGGTGATCAAAACCTCATTCAAAGCAAATCCAAGGTATTTACATCAAATCTCAATGTATTGTTAAGCTAGTTTACCGATCTTATCTAGTTGCCATTATTTGCTAAGTATAAAGCATCTATCATTTGGAATCTTGAAACCCTAAGGACTCTTTACTAGTTTTTACCTGAAATCTTAAATGGTGCCCAAGATCCAAGATCCCATAGTTGTCAAGAATGTAGAGAAGCCCTCACTGAAATACTCTTTGACTCCCAAAGTCGCTTCTGAACCTGATGACAAAACCACCTTTTCACTCATCCTGGATAGAGTGTTGTTAGTCGAAGATGTGAGATTATTCACCAAATGTCGTGTTGAAGAACTCGGTCATGTTGAAATCAGAGACACCTATGATGAGCTATGTACCGATGGTAAATTGAACCACAAGTTTGAACACATCAAAATCAAAGGATTAACTGAAGCCCTAACCTATCCTAGTGTGTTCAAAACCCAGTGGGTCAAGTTTTCTCTAAGAAGAGTTCATGATGATTTCATGTGGCTAGAAGAGCAACCATTCAAGATAACCAAGGAAATCATTCATCTGATTACCGGTTACCCTATCTATGATCATGCCCAAGCCCAGAAGATGATATCACAGAAAGAATTGATCAGTTTAACTGTAGTAGAATCTAATTACAGAGGACTAAAACTGAACAATGTCACTGATGCAGAACTTAAGTTTGGTATTAGAGTAATTGGTTACTGTTTCTTCCAATCGGCAAGGGAAAATAGTGTACCCTATGCATCAGTTGACTTAGCTTATAAAATTGTGAAAAAGGGAATGAAAATTGACTTATGTGAGGTGTTATTGAAGAATCTATTTGAGAACCTAAACACAATCAGGAAGCCAAAGAAGAACAACTCGGCTAATACTCTAAAGTTTGGATCACTACTGGTATGCATGTTTTTCTAATTTGAAAAATTCTTTCCATCAGTCAGTAAAGTAGTTTGGGAGCTACACCGACCAATCATCCATCATATTAATGACTTCATCAAGAAGTTAGGAGATAATTTCAATGATATCATGGATGATTACTTCAGTAAATTTCAAGAGAAAATGCATAACAGGTACTGAATCCCACCCCAGCTAGTAGAGAAATACAAAAATGATATATGTTTTGAAGTTAACACCGATTACTGTTATGTGAATGTTGTGGAACCAAGGACTCAATCTTTGCCACCTATGGGTTACGAGATTGACTTTGACATCACAAAATAGCAAATTGATGCATTTCTTACATTATCAAGGCATGCTACCAAGCTTAGATATGGAACTTATGAAGAAGTAAAGGAAAAGGTAAAAATGAGCATTGTAGTACCCAAAGCTACAAGAAAGGCAACAAAGATGATTAAGGCATTGTCAAAGAAATTCAGAGAAGACTCTTCCTCTACACCTATCAAAGGCACTCTTGCCATCACTGAAGAGGAATCAGAAGCTCAAGAGGTAGCTATAACACTGAGCACCGAATTGCCTAAGGGTAAAGTGTTAAAAAGAAAGAAACAAGACACTTCAAAAGCCCTACAACTCCTCCAACAAAGAGACCTAACACAAGAGCATCTGCAACATCACCGAGTAAGAAACAAAAGAGTGTTACTGCTCCCAAGGTAACAAAGACATACAAGAAATCTACTCAAAGACTCATTTTGGCAAAAGAGTCTAGTGATACAGAATCTAAGGATGCAAACAAATTCCAAATTGTCAAGAGCAAGAAGGTAAATATACATAGTGTTGAAAACTTTTGTGCTAATCTGAAAGAATATGGAGGATTTGGCTCATTTAGATATGTCAAGTATGAAACTAGAAATAATGATGAGAAGAGACAAATTGAAGAAGCTATCATCTGCACACTTCTAAAGTTCTGGTTAGCTCCATTGGAACTAGCAAAGTCACTTCCAAATGGACTTTACTTGCATATTGATAATAGGTGGAAGTATGCAATGGACTCAGAGAAACAAATCAAAGAAAGAAGTCTAGCCCATCTCTTTCCTAATATGTCAGTAGCTGAAATAAAGGAACATCTGACAACCTACAATTCAAAGTTTTTTGTCAAACAGAGAGCCTTAAAACTGATGAATGGGCTATATATTGACGTAGAAAATGAGACAAAAGCAAAGTGGCAGGAAATCTTCAAAATCAAGGATGTCGATGAACAAACTACAGTTGAAATCATTGATGTCACCGAGCATGATCCTGATGTCACCGAGCAAGGTCCTGATGCTACCGAACAAGACCCTGCTGACACTATTCAAATAGATGAAGATGTCATGGATACAAAGGAACCGGAGTAGGAAATGATAGAAGGCACTACATATGCAAACTTGTATCTAGTGAATCCATTTTAGAAAAAGTTCAGCATTATCCCCCGGTCAATCAACCTGTCTCTACCAAAACTCCTCAGGATACAGCACAAGGCACCAAAGGTCACAAGTCTATAGCAAGAGAAGATACTACTCTAGAATAGACCTCACAAGAACCTTTGAGCACTGAAAATGTTGTAGCTGAGACACCCAATACCGACACACCAAAAGACACCACAGAGGCTACAGGAACCAACCAAAATGTTGCCTCTACCGAGCAACCTACCAAGGGTCAGCCAGCCTCCCAAGCTATTGTCTTGGTCCAACCGGCCAAATGTAAAGAAAAGAAAGTGAAAAAGCATAGTTTCAAAGTTGATTTGTCTAAACCAATAGTATTTCCCAATGTGGATATATCAAAATTAAAGGGGCAAGCACTCATTGATTTTGGTGAGCTGTGCAAAGCAAAGGTCGAACAAGAAAAATAGATGGCCATACAAAAGAAGAATAAAGTACTTCAGAAGGTGAAGACACTTCTATCAGATATGCTACCTACAGCTACAGTGTCAACCGATGCAGCCATCCATATTCAACCGGATGAACTCCTTAATCAAATAGAAACATCCGGAGTTGATGCATCTGAGTATTTAAGCAAGCTAAAAGACAAGGAGCTCACTGCAAAAATGATAGAAGAGGTATAGAAAGCTCTAGCCATTGGCAAAGTCAAACTTGTCAAATTTATTGCTGAGTTGACTCCTCAACTCAAGCATATTCATTATTTATTTTCAGAAACTCTGCACATTTTCTTTATTCATTAAAGACATTAAGAATAAAATAGAGACAATTGAGAAAGAGATCATTGATCTCTCAAGCAAGTTGACCACAGAGACAAATTCAATTCAGAATTTTTATAAAAGGTTACAACAGCTCATGGCTCAACAATTGGAATTAAGAAATGAAGAACACGAGATCCAAATGGACATAATGACACTTCAGACATTATTCCTTCCTCATCTTTCATCCATCCAAGAATAGATCAACCAAGCCACATACTTGTCTACTACACAAGAGGGAAGCACTCTTGATGGCTTAATATCACTATTGGCTGATATTCAAGCAAAAAATTCTTTAATGGATAGTGTAAAGGATGCACTCTTTGTCACTCTCACCGATGCCCGAAACAAGTACAAATCTATTTTTGACCAATTACTACCCCCAGATGGAAATTAAGTTTTGATGTTTGTCAAAAAGGGGGAGTATGATACAATATATTTGGGGAGTGATACAGTTTTGATATAGTATTCGGAGTGTAGTATACAGGGGGAGTATACCAAGTAGAATAAGCAGAATATCCAAGCGCAGTATACAGAACAGTAAGCAAAGCACATAGAACAAAACCGAGCATTCAAAATCAAAGTTTTTAGAGTTTTGTACAGTATAATGATAAGGGGAGTATATCTAAATATACTATTTCATTGACTATTGTATATATTGTCAGTATAATCATTTTGCAAAGTATATAGATTTTTGAGTTATAACTTTGAAAGTAGTTTTTGTCAAACATCTCAACTAATGTCAAAAGGGGAGATTGTTACTACTTATTAGATTGCCATTAGTTTTATGTCAAAGTTATACTATATACTCTAGTCGGTTACTATTACTGAAATATTCAGTCGGTATGCACAGTCTAGTCGGTTATAGAAGAAAGCAGTCACAGAACGCAGTATACACTGAGCTGTCTACCGAGTATCTTTTCATGTCTACCGAGCAACAAAGATGACTCACCAAGTTGATATACACCGAGTGAAACGTGTTACCAGATTCATTGAACCTGGACATGCATATGAAAATGTGTTACAAGATCGAGGCACATCTAACTGTTATCACATTGGAAATTGCACTAGAAGATTGTGTATGATTTTGAGGTCATCTAACCAATGAAATATTTTACATGGTTATAAATCATATTTGTAAGATCGAAAGCAATGAATTGGATCATCATCTTAAGAGATCTATTTATACAGCATGAGTTAAGGGTGTATGTATGAGTGTAAGAAGACTGTTACAGAGACACAAAGGTCACCAAGAAGGTTTTCAGAGAACAGTCAAAGAAGAGAGTAAACAGAAGAGTTTACCGAGTTACTATATGGGTTACCAAGGTATGCTATAAGCAAGGTAATCTATTCTGAGCACATAGAATCTGCTATAACATTTCAAATTTAAAGTTGCATATATTTGTAATGATTTTATTGTAATATTGTGAAGTTGAAAGAGAAACCTTTAACATGGTAAAAGACTCTAATCAATTCTATAAATTGTAAAGCCTCTAACTAGGTGCAGCATTTAGATTAAGTGTTGTAAAATCCTTTAGCAAGGTAGATCTAATAGATCTTGTTACTCCTAATAGGGTAAGCTATCAGAAATAGCTAAACATGTAGCTCTAACCGAGCACTCTTTATTATTGCAGTAGTGAAGTTGTGGGTGCCATCCCCACCGCAGTTTTTCTCTCTAACCAAGAGTTCTGTGTAACCAAAATATATGTGTGATGGAGTGAATCATGTATGATTTTTATCTATTTGTTTTAACTTTATTTTATGTTACTGAACTATTCGGTTTATGCATAACAGTAAAGATATTATTCAAGAATTGTTTTGGAGTACTAATTCACCCCTCCCCTCTCAGTACATTAGCTTTCCATATTGGGCCTAACAAATAAGTGTTGACATCAATGACAAAACCAATGCAACATATCCATAATACCAACATATGAAGAATGAATTTGAAATGTCCATGATTGGTGAGATGAATATTTTCTTAGGTTTGCAGATTACTCAAACTAACAAAGGCATTTTTATCTGTCAAACTAAGTATTTGAAGGAATTGTTGAAGAAGGTTGGTATGGATAATTCTAAACTAGTAAGTACTCCTATTGTGAAAAGTGAGAAATTATCTATCAAGAATACTTCTACACCGGTAAATCCAACAAGGTATAAGTCTCTAATTGGTGGTTTGTGTTGGCCAATGCACACTCTAATGAGAAATTATAGGTGAATGAAGGTTTTGTCATTGATGGCAACCTTGCAATCATATGATACCGGAAAGACAATTATACCGGCACCAGCAACGAAAAACTCTACACCGGAACATAGAACATTGGTAGTGAAAGAAAGGATACCAGCACCCAGGCCGACAGGAATTTTATTTGTAATATATTTTGTAATTAATTGTAAAATCATTGTAAGCCGACATGGCAAGTTGTAAGATGACTCATATATGTATGAGATCATTATAGAACATTTGGAAATGAAGGATAGGCGAAATAATGCAAACCTAATATGCGAATTTTAGGTTATGGGTTTATGTATGCAACAGAGCTAAAGCTTGTACTAGATCTGGCATAGCATATGCTATTTTGAATCAGTACAAGACATTGGATTATTATAATCCATTTTTGTAAGTTAGTGTGACTTCCTTTTGTAATTGAGTAGTGAGCTCTAGGCACTTGGCCTTCCTGCATGTACAGGCCCCTATTGTAGCAGTAATATTCCCTTATTGGCTAGTAAGTGAATATTGTGGGTCACAAATCCCATTGAGGTTTTTCCCACACCGGGTTTCCTCATTAAAATACTGTGTTATGGTGTGCTCTTCATGTGGTTATTGTTTTTCTTGTTTACTACATTACTTTTGATTTACCGGTACACTGTATTGACATGCTTTACATGTTTTAAATCAAGTAAATCTTTAAACCGGTTAGATACTGATTCACCCCCCCCCTCTCAGTATCTTTGGGAATACTAACAGTCTGTTATATTTAACTTAGACTAGACCGGATATTATGAATGCAGTAAGTATTGTTTCAATATATCAAAGTAATCCTAAAGAAAATCATGAATATGTAGTAAAGAGGATATTTCGGTATTTGCAAGGAGCAACAAAATATGACTTATGGTATTCTAAAAATGATGATTTCACTTTATGTGCATATACTAACTCAGATTGGGCAAGAGATACTGATAACAGGAAGAGCACTTCTGGTGGAGCTTTCTTTCTTGGAAAGAAACTGGTTTCATGGATCAGTAAAAAACAATCATGCATTTCTTTATCTACTTCAGAAGCTGAATATGTTGCAACAGCAACCAATTGCACTCAAGTCTTGTGGATAAAGCAAATGTTGAAGGATATCAAGGTAAATTGTAGTGAATAGGTAGTTATCTACTATGATAACTCTACAACTATTGACATGTTTAAGAATCTAGTATTTCACTCTAAGACTAAGCATATATCAATAAAGTGTAACTTTCTGAAGGACAAGGTAGATGGAAAGGAAGTCAAATTGGTTTATGTCAATACTAAAGAACAAATTGCAGATATATTCACTAAACCACTGTCTAAGGAATCATTTGAGTATTTGAGAGATAGGTTAGGGGTTTTTGCCCCTCTGGTAGAGACTTGATTGATGCAGTTTGTCATCAGTCTGAAATTGCATTACCAGAGATATTAATCATTCAGGCACTAATGAGTGGTGCTACTACTCGAGGGGAGTAGTCAAATTTGAGATTCAGAGGTCTACATTATTGCTTTGATATTTGTGTCAGATTTCTAGCATTGATGTCAAAGGGGGAGAGATAGTGATGTGAAAAATAAATTCAAAACTTTACAGAGATATCATTTACAGGGGGAGAGTTATTCAAGAGATGGTTGGTTGTCTTCCACAGGGGGAGACTTGTTTAGCATTTTTTGGTACTTAGATGTTTTTCACATCTAGTGTTGCCATCAATGCCAAAGGGGTAGATTGTTGGAATTATGGATGAATTGATTATGTGTTGCATTGATCTTTTGTCATTGATGTCAACACTACCTATCATAGTTGGTTACTGGTAGATAGTTTTGGTTACTGGTAGAAGATCTAGTGTTACTAGTAGAAGAGACTATCTATTGGACACTTTCGGCATGTTTGGATCAATGGAGTATGTTTAATTTTATGTGTTACATGTTCCTAGAGCATGTTTTGGTCAATTTGTATTGACTTTGTAATCGGATGCTATCATACACTCTTGTAAACCCATACTGGCATTGGTTTAAGGTTTAACCGACAGAGCTTTCACTGAGAAATATTAACAGGATGCATAAGTGGTGTTGGTGAATCTTCTAGATGGATTTCAAGATGTTGAAGATGTTCTTTGATCGTGCTTCAACTGCTTAAAGACATTTCTTTGGGGTGGTGGACCCAGAATAGGTTCGGTGCCTATCTAGGTTATGGATCGGTATCATGATAACGTGATCTCTACATGTTACTGAGATGTTTCAAGATGTTCTATGGATTGGTTATTGTTGTTTTGGTCTTAAGCCAGCATGGAATATCATTGTAATATGGATTTATCTAATGATCTTATTGTAATATCTTTTAGGAGGCTGACCTAATTGGTTTAGGCCCTAGGGTTGGTATAAAATGATGTTAGATCTCATTGTAGATCATGGTATGGAATGGGGATTATGTGTCGTGGTCTTGGGATGCAATATCATATGTGAAGGAGACTTGGTTGATCATGGGTGATCAAATTGGGATTAAGGAAGAGGTCAAAGGCCTCTGGTATTGAGCTTAACCGGGACTATAATTAGGCATGGTAGATGTTATCTCTGGCAGTTCACTCTATTGGATTGTTGTCCATTTATCTTGAGATGGTTATTACTTCTATGTAGTCAGTGAGACTCTTTTGTAATGAGTAGTTGCTCTAGGAAGTGTGCCTTCCTGAATGTGCAAGCCCCGTATTCTATCACATACTTTTTGTAAAAGTATCATCTGACTATGGATAGGCTTCCCACCATGGTTTTTCCCTTTCTGGGATTTCCATGTACAAATCATGGTGTTATGTGGTATGGTTGCATTGTGTTGATGATCTGTTTTATTGTTAAGTTTTATTGCTTACCAGTATTGGTTTCTGCCTTACCAGTACTTAATCTGGTTTAAGGTTATTAAGTGGATTAAATGATATAATCTGTTAACAACTAATTCACCCCCCCCCTCTCATTTGTTCACCGGTTATCCTAACACTTAGTGGTTAATTCATTCAAAACCCTAGTTTTAAAAATTGAAATTGAACTCATGTTTTGTAAAAAAAACTTGTTATTGCCTTAGATCTGAAAATTGCTTCGTTTGTCAAATTCAATTTCTTCATTCCCTTGTTCAATTCACAAATCAAATTCACAAATTAAGAGGTTAAATGCCAAAACCCTAATTTTTAAAAATCGTCTTGACATTGTGCAAAAATAAATTTTCCATTTAATTTTTCAGATTTGTGACTGTTTTCAGACTTATCTTCTGTCCTACAATTCAAATTTTCAATTTCCCTCCTTTTTCAAAATTCAAAATTTCAAAAATTAAGTGGTTAGGCCATAAAATGCTAATTTTCAAATTTCATTGGATTTTGTGCAAATTTCAATCAATTTCATTCAAATTTAGATTTCTAAAACATTCTCCAAGGTGTCCCTCCCCTTAAGGTGTGACCCTTTTCAAACTTGCAATTCAATTCCTCTTTTTCTTCAAAACCCTAATAGGGTCCTATTCTCACATTTGTATCTTAATTTCGACAATTTTTTGGAGTTAGCTTCAAAATCATCATAATATTCATCCTAAAATTTTCAAAAAAAGTTGGTCGAACCATGCACATTCCCACCATGGTCCTCGACTTTTTTCCTGAAATTTTGAGAGACTATTATGACTGTATTTAATAACCTAAATCTAGAAGATTGGCTGATTTTATCGATTTTTTTTCCCTCTAACATCGAAAATACCTGCAAAATTCAACATTTTAAATTTCAAGAAAAAATTTAAAATTCAGACTTATCTTCTGTCCTACAATTCAAATTTTCAATTTCCCTCCTTTTTCAAAATTCAAAATTTCAAAAATTAAGTGGTTAGGCCATAAAATGCTAATTTTCAAATTTCATTGGATTTTGTGCAAATTTCAATCAATTTCATTCAAATTTAGATTTCTAAAACATTCTCCAAGGTGTCCCTCCCCTTAAGGTGTGACCCTTTTCAAACTTGCAATTCAATTCCTCTTTTTCTTCAAAACCCTAATAGGGTCCTATTCTCACATTTGTATCTTAATTTCGACAATTTTTTGGAGTTAGCTTCAAAATCATCATAATATTCATCCTAAAATTTTCAAAAAAAGTTGGTCGAACCATGCACATTCCCACCATGGTCCTCGACTTTTTTCCTGAAATTTTGAGAGACTATTATGACTGTATTTAATAACCTAAATCTAGAAGATTGGCTGATTTTATCGATTTTTTTTCCCTCTAACATCGAAAATACCTGCAAAATTCAACATTTTAAATTTCAAGAAAAAATTTAAAATTCAGACTTATCTTCTGTCCTACAATTCAAATTTTCAATTTCCCTCCTTTTTCAAAATTCAAAATTTCAAAAATTAAGTGGTTAGGCCATAAAATGCTAATTTTCAAATTTCATTGGATTTTGTGCAAATTTCAATCAATTTCATTCAAATTTAGATTTCTAAAACATTCTCCAAGGTGTCCCTCCCCTTAAGGTGTGACCCTTTTCAAACTTGCAATTCAATTCCTCTTTTTCTTCAAAACCCTAATAGGGTCCTATTCTCACATTTGTATCTTAATTTCGACAATTTTTTGGAGTTAGCTTCAAAATCATCATAATATTCATCCTAAAATTTTCAAAAAAAGTTGGTCGAACCATGCACATTCCCACCATGGTCCTCGACTTTTTTCCTGAAATTTTGAGAGACTATTATGACTGTATTTAATAACCTAAATCTAGAAGATTGGCTGATTTTATCGATTTTTTTTCCCTCTAACATCGAAAATACCTGCAAAATTCAACATTTTAAATTTCAAGAAAAAATTTAAAATTCAGACTTATCTTCTGTCCTACAATTCAAATTTTCAATTTCCCTCCTTTTTCAAAATTCAAAATTTCAAAAATTAAGTGGTTAGGCCATAAAATGCTAATTTTCAAATTTCATTGGATTTTGTGCAAATTTCAATCAATTTCATTCAAATTTAGATTTCTAAAACATTCTCCAAGGTGTCCCTCCCCTTAAGGTGTGACCCTTTTCAAACTTGCAATTCAATTCCTCTTTTTCTTCAAAACCCTAATAGGGTCCTATTCTCACATTTGTATCTTAATTTCGACAATTTTTTGGAGTTAGCTTCAAAATCATCATAATATTCATCCTAAAATTTTCAAAAAAAGTTGGTCGAACCATGCACATTCCCACCATGGTCCTCGACTTTTTTCCTGAAATTTTGAGAGACTATTATGACTGTATTTAATAACCTAAATCTAGAAGATTGGCTGATTTTATCGATTTTTTTTCCCTCTAACATCGAAAATACCTGCAAAATTCAACATTTTAAATTTCAAGAAAAAATTTAAAATTCAGACTTATCTTCTGTCCTACAATTCAAATTTTCAATTTCCCTCCTTTTTCAAAATTCAAAATTTCAAAAATTAAGTGGTTAGGCCATAAAATGCTAATTTTCAAATTTCATTGGATTTTGTGCAAATTTCAATCAATTTCATTCAAATTTAGATTTCTAAAACATTCTCCAAGGTGTCCCTCCCCTTAAGGTGTGACCCTTTTCAAACTTGCAATTCAATTCCTCTTTTTCTTCAAAACCCTAATAGGGTCCTATTCTCACATTTGTATCTTAATTTCGACAATTTTTTGGAGTTAGCTTCAAAATCATCATAATATTCATCCTAAAATTTTCAAAAAAAGTTGGTCGAACCATGCACATTCCCACCATGGTCCTCGACTTTTTTCCTGAAATTTTGAGAGACTATTATGACTGTATTTAATAACCTAAATCTAGAAGATTGGCTGATTTTATCGATTTTTTTTCCCTCTAACATCGAAAATACCTGCAAAATTCAACATTTTAAATTTCAAGAAAAAATTTAAAATTAAGAGGTTAATTATAATATGCCTTGATTTTAAAATTTTTATTTTTGATCATTTTAAAATTAAGTGGTATCCCCTTGGCCCTAATTTTAAAATTCCAATTTCCTTTGATTTATTATTTTGGAAATTGTGTCATTTTCTTCTTCCAACAAAGTTCAAATTATTTAATCATTATTTTCTTAAATTTTCCATTACTCAATTTCATAAGCTTTGTTCAAAATTCAAAATTTCAATTTTCCCTCTAGTGCATGAGTTTTACCACTATTAGTCCTACCTACACTATCCCTATTAGACGAAGCATTATAATTAAGGCTTCCCAATGTTTGATTACTAAGGACATGGGGCCTAATTTGTGTGACTTCTTTAATGAGGATAATGCTAATTCTTCCCATCCTAATCATGAGCCCATTTATCCCATTGATGAATCACAAGATGAAGAAGAATCTTTAACTAGGTTCTCCATAGATCAACTTTCAAAATTGGAGAATTAATTTGATAACTTTCAACAATGGATGTCCCAAGAATACCCTAATATTGAAGCTCTTTAATTAATTGAAGGTCTTAAACACATGATTCAAAGTGATAAGAATAGAACTGATATATTGAATGGCATTCCTCACATTGTTTATTCTAATGTAATGTCTATCACAAGTTGTGCTGAGAACTTAGGTTATTCACAACCTTCACATCAAATCAATTCTTCTATTCCTTTGACCACTTTAATGAATAGTATTCCTACTTTCACTTCAAACATCATGGCTACATCAACTGAAAATGTCATTCCTACAACCATTGGTCATGGGGAAAATCCCTCTTCTTCATTTAATCCTCCATATTTACCTATATCTTCCATAAATATTCCTATTATCCCTCAACCAATCAATGTGGCCCAAGGGGGCAATTCATTCAACAATTTTGTTCCTCCTTTAATTGTCTAGTTTCCTACGCAATCCTTACCTATGCCTTCTTATCATAATGTCCCACCACCTTATTCTCAATCCATGCATTCCTTCAATAACATCACACCACCTTCTCAATCAACCATGTCTAACATCAATTCTTCTACTGAAGCAACCATTAACAATCTTGCTAAAACCGTGTCTTCCTTACAACAACAAATTGCTTCTATGAGTCAATCCAAGTTTAGTGTGCCCACCTTTGATGTTTCAAGCCCACTTTATCTTGATATTGTTAAAGTTGTGCAACCTAAGCATGTTGAGGTCCCTCAATTAGAACTCTATAATGGAAAAGGTGATCCTCTCACACATGTCAAAACATTTCAAACCTTGTGTACTGATTTTGCTTATGATCAAAGATTGCTTGCGAAATTGTTTACAAGAACATTAAGAGATAAGGCTTTACAATGGTATTTCTCTTTGCCTTCTTATTTCATCACTTCTTTTCAACAACTAGAAAATGATTTTATTCAACAATTTTAAAATAACATTAGTCCTAAAATCACTTTGACTAATTTAATGCATTGTAAACAAGGTTTTAAAGAAAAAGTGACTGATTTCATTAGTAGATATAAGCATTTGTGTGCTCAAATTTCTTTTCATGTACCTGATAATGATATTCAATAAATTTTCATTTTTAATTTGCAAAAATATATCAGGGAAAAGCTTCTTTTGTCTGAGTTTATTTCCTTTCTGCAATTGTGTGCAACACTCCATAATTATCAACTGGTTGTGAGTCAAATGGAGAAATCTACTCCTATGGCTCTAAGTGATAAGGAGGAGAGTGTTCAACAACCATTTGCTAAGTTCAAACCAACAAAAAGCTTCATCAGGTTCAATGACACAATCAACAACAACAATGTGAATGCTACAGTAAGTGTGCCTTCTATTTCTAAATTTTTCAAAAGAGAAAGACAATTTACTCCTTTGAATGAATCTTTACATAGTATTATGTCTCAGTTGTTGCAAATAAATGTTATAAAACTTCCTCCTATAAAACAAGTTGATCCTTCTAAACTTGCATCCCCTTATTTTGATAAAAATTCCTTTTGTCAATTTCATCGTTAGCCTGGTCATGATATTGAGAAATGTTTCACATTGAAAAGTAAGATTCAAGATTGGATTGATAACAATACTATATTTGTCGCAGGTGTGAATGATAAGGGAAATAAATCAGTAGCTCCTCCTAATCAAAATCTTAATATTTTTATTGATCCTTTGCCTTCTCATGCCTCTAATGTGACTGAGACTAAGTATACTTCTTTCTTCTATGAGGAATTCACTTCTATGGCTTCAAACTTGGTAAATATGGTAAAAAAACAAGATACACCTAAGGATTCTTGTATTACATTTGACCCTTGTGAGACCATTAGAGCACCTAATGGCCCTTTATACATAATTACGAAGGTTAAGGATATCCCTTTTCGTGGTGCTCTTGTTGATCCCTCTTGCATGGTTAACATCATCACTGAGGAGTATCTTTTCACTTTATGATTGCATAAACCAATATATGATGCCTATAATGTAGTGGTGAAGTTATTTGATGGATTCTCTTGTCCTACCATTGGCTCTATCACCCTTCTTGTTGAAGTTCATACTAAATCCATGGATATTGACTTTTTTATCATACCCTCTTCCGAGCAATTTCATGTGAAGTTGGGATATCCTTGTCTATCTTCCATGAAGGCTATTGTTTCTCCAATCCATAAGTGTTTGAAATTTCCTCACAATGGATAAATCATAACTATGAACCATACCTTATTCCATCCATCCAAAAGAATCCCTAGTGTTCCTATTGATTTCTTTTGGCCTAAGAAATTTCAATCTCTTCCATCAAAGAGCGATGCTTTTTTTCAATCTTATCAAAAATGGAAGAAAGATATGATCTTATTCTTAAGTCAACCTAGATCCCCAACACTTGACATTCCTATCATACTTGAAGATGAATTTCTCCTCCTCATGGATAGAACTAATGTCCCTCCTAAGGAAGATCTTCAATCTATTCTTATGGACGTGACTATGCCTTCTCCTAAGAAGAACAACATTATTCCTCCTAAGGTTAGACCTTTACCTCCTCCTCATAATGGGTCTGGTCTTATCCCTACACCTAACATTCCTCCTTTCTATGGCATAGTTCCACCTTCTTCCTCCTATAGAGAGAAGAGGCCTGCTTCTCCTCTTGTCCAACCTAAAATACCTCAACCTAAACCTTCAACTATGAAAGATAAAAACATTCCTACTTTTTCAAATGTTCCTCCTCCTTCTCAGCCTTCCACTAAGACTCAACAGAATCATTGTGTGAGAGAACACCGACAAAGACGTCATGTTTGAGCTCGTGAAGTTGTTCCTCAAAATATTCAATCTCCCAAAACTCCAACAGTTGACATGATTCCCTTTTCTCCTAAGCAAGATGTTCAACCTACATCTCCAAATCATAAGTTGCACAAAACATGTGATGTCTTTACTCCCATTCTCATTCGTGCTCCTATTTCTCTAAATTTTGATGAAGAAATGAGTGAAAATGTTATTCATGATGGAAATACAACTCCTAATTCTTATGATAGTGATTATGGATATGTTGATGTGGACAAGAATTTATCAACTGAATTTCCACAAACCATAATCCTACCTCCTAGAATCGAACAAAGTGACTTATCACATGAGCATAGTCCTTGTTTGGATCTTGTGATAGCTCTATCTATTATGATTGATGTTGCTCCTATGGCATGTTGTTCACCTTCCCGAAATAGTGATCAGCAAGATTAGGAGGTGGATGTCATTCTAGATTAGCAATATTAGCACTATAGATAGTCTCTCTCTCCTATCTTTCTCTTTTGTGACCATTCTTCTATGTGTATACCTATTCTTCTATTTTTCCCTCAATGTCTACTTCAGGATGATGCAAAGTATTGAGATCTCTTTTGGTCTCTTTCATGTTGACTTGAAAGACATCCTCTCTTCCCTTTCTTCTAATGCAATGTCCTTTCTTTGGGGAATGACGATTATTGTATGAACATATACATATATGATATACATGAGTTATCATATAGTATACTGGCCCCAAGGAAAGCAAAATTATCTCATTCTTTGTGTTTTGTGTTCATTATCCTTGGCTTTATTCCTTGATTGGGGGCTAAATCCTTGTGATAATGTGATCCATCTCTCTCTCTCTCTTGGGTGTATCCTACCTTAAATCAATCACTCCAGATAAGGCGCGTGTGATCACTTTAACGTGGGGGCATACACTTTGCTCATATTTTCCTTTTTGATACTTAGAATTATTTAGTGAACTTCCCTTTGCTTTATAATTTTTGTATCTTTTTTGTGACTCATAATGAGGGGAACCTTGCTACTTGTAGTCAAGGTTTTCCCTTCTTGATCTTCCCTTTTACTTTGGAAATCGATGTCGTAAGATCCTTAGTCCACTGGAGGCTTGGTGCATCTTGCCTCCTTGACGTGGTACAAGTTTTTCAATCTTGTTTCCTTGTGCTTTACCAGCAGTATTGGCATACGCTTATACTCCCACTAAAGTGGGGGATAAATGTAGTGTTGTAAAATTGTGAACCTTGCAATTGTCAGCCACATTAGGGTCCTCACACATGTGAACCGAATCTGTAGGCTTGATTGGAGACCGAAAACTTGCTCGGTACCTGAGAACTGCATCTTGATTGCCCTCCGCACTGCCTAAATTGCATCTTGTCTTGGAAAAAAGGGTAGGATAGTGGTGTGGCACCCCTGTCCATGCTAGGATAGGGGCGTGGTGCCCATTTCCTCTTAGAATAGGGGTGTGGCATCTCTGGCCCCTGCCCTATTTGGGGGTAGGACCCTTCAAATTATTCTTTGATGGTTGTGCATTAAGAGGGAAAACTCCCCCAATTTCATCTTATGATGGAAAATCAGTCAATTTGCCCTAATTGACAAGTATATAAGTTGCATTTCCCCTTCCATTTTGGCATAACACAGATACATGAGATCATGCATTCAAGCATTCAAGAGAATTCAAGCATTCCTTTCCAGCATTGGGCATTCTCAAGTCTTATTTCAAGGCTAGGTGTTGCATTCAAGTCAAGGATTCAACCATTGAAGAGGAGACTCATTCCAACATTCAATTTCATACAAGCAATTCTATCAACATTTTCATCACAACCTCCCTTGAGGTGATTTACATTTTAGTCTTTCATTTACATTTACTTGCAAGTACTTTCTTTCATCATATGGTTAATTCCAAAACTAGGGTTTGACCTGAAGGCAAACCCCTAATCCCAACCCCTTTTCCTCTCTTTTTTATGTGTAGGTTGAGGGTACCCAATTGTACTTTCAGATTTGGACTCCATTTGCAGAGGCAGAAAAACCCTTTTCATTTTGTGGATTTTTCAGAGCACCGTGTACACTCCCATCAAGGTCCAGGCAACTTTTTTCTCGAATTCACAGGTCAGCTTCGTCTTGATGGATTATTGCTAGATCAAGGTGCACAAATTCATCCTACGTTTCCATCTCAAGTTATAATCAGATCTTTTTAACTTTTCCACTTGGTCATAAGTACACAATTCAATCAATTCAAATCTCATTCCAGAAGAGGCGATTAACTTACCATCATTTAGAATTCAATCTCTTTCTCTAGAGGTTGAATATAGTGCATTTTCCCCCCTCTTCTAATGTAATGCATGAAAAGTGTTTGAAGGGAAATCCAAAGTGAAACTTTCATCTCTCCTCAGAGGGAATAAAAGCTTTCCTCTATATCTCCACCATTCATTCATCTTTTTCCAACATTTCATATATGTATATGTATATACATATATATGTATGTATATAGATATACATATACATATACATATATATGTATGCATATGTATATACATATATATGTATATATGTATATGTATGTATACATACATATATGTATATATATCTATATATATACATATATATAAATATAAATGTATATATATCTATATGTATATACATACATGTATATATGTGTGTGTGTGTGTGTGTGTATAAATATGTATATATATAAATTTGTGTGTGTGTGTGTGTGCATAAATATGTATATATATAAATTTGTGTGTGTGTGTGTGTGTGTGGGTGTGTGTGGGTGTGTGTGTATAAATATATATACATATATGTATATGTATATGTACATATATATACATATATGTATATATATGTACGTATACATACTATATATATATATGTGTGTGTGTGTGTGTGTGTGTATGTAAACACACACACACACACACACACACACACACACACACACACACACACACACACACACATACACATACACATACACATATATACATGCATACATACATACATACATAGGCAATCACGTGTGCCCGAATGCACACACACATATGTAAATATATGCATATGCATATACATATACATGTAAATATATACATATACATATACATGTAAATATATATATATACATATATATATGTATATATGTTGGTATTTTGGTATGGTTTTGTCATTGATGTCAACACCTACTAAATACACCTACTTTGGAGATCCAGCAACATTCACCGGCAATTAGTAAATTGTTCAAACAATCACCGGTATATGGTTAACCGACAGGATATAATGTTCACTAGTACCTGCAATGACATGGAAGACACTTGGTAATGTCAAAGACATCATGTGGACATTTTTCCATGAAGTAATATCATTGGTATATTCTTATTTGCATATTTGCTTTTACCGAAAAATAGGTCCAGGTTATCTAGGGTTACACCGGCAGGTTTATCTTTTCCAGATCAGCATGGCATGCTATGGAGATGATTTATTATTGTTATAAAAGCATTAAGCCAACATGTTCAATCAGTTATTGCATCGGATATTGTATTATTTGTAAAATGTTTTATTGTAATATCTTGTAGAGCCGACCTACTAAAATTGGTCTTAGGGTATGGTATAAATGTAAGATCAAATGTGGAATGAGAGAAAGAATTGTAAGAAGGTATATGCGAGATTAAGAAGAGGTATACATGAAGACATCATTTGAAGGTGAAGCTAGGTTTTTGTAGAAGCATATCAGCATTACACTGGTACTGAATCCAGGATATGAAGATGCTATTTTGTGCAGTACATTCTCATTTGATTTAACCATCCAACTATAGTCAGTGTGACTCCCATTTGTGTTTGAGCAGTGAGCTCTAGGCTGTTGGCCTTTCTGCATGTGCAGACCCCTCTTTGTACACTTACTATCTGCAGTAGTATCATCTGATTGTGGGTAAGGTTTCCCACCGTGGTTTTTCCCCTTACACGATTTCCACGTACAAATATTTGTGTCATGTGTTTGTGCTTATGTTTCATGCATTAATTCTTACCGGTACAGCATTTCCTGTTAACACTGTTTACCCGCACATTTAACTGTCTAACTGGTATTAAGCATTAAGTTGGTTAATAAGATTTTGGCTTGAATTTATTAGACAACTGATTCACCCCCCCCCCTCTCAGTTGTCCCCGAGACCTACAATTGGTATCAGAGCCTAGTCCTCTTTTTTTGCAGAAGTTTAACAACTTGAGGAGATTCAATGTCTACTAATTATTTCAGAAAGGATAGTCCTAAACTTGATGGAACCAACTATGGAATATGGAAAATCAGAATGGAGACACATCTGAATTGCATTGGTAAAGACATCTGGGAAGTTACTAAGAATGGTTATACTGCTGTTGTAGCTAGTCAGCCTGCTCCTATTACTTTAGGTAAAGATGAAGAAAGTGATTGCAAAGCAAGAGAAACACTTTTGAGCGCATTATCAGATCAACAAATCATGGGATTATCAGATAGATCTACTGCAAAAGCTATTTGGGATCATTTGGAAACACTGAATGAAGGGGATTTCACAATCAAAATTGCAAAACTTGAAAGCTTCCGAGTCAGGTATGAACATCTGAAAATGGAAGAAGATGAAAGAATTTTTGCTTTTATGGAAAGAGTAAATGAAATTGTCTTAGGTATCAAATGTTGTGGAGGAACCTTGAGTGAAGATGAGATTGTTTCAAAAATATTAAGAGGTTTGCCACCGGCATATAAGATGAAGGTAATGAGTTGAGAACAATGCCTAATACATCAGTAACTAGGGATACATTGATTGGAAAACTTTCAGCTTTTGAAATTGAGGAATTTGGTCATGTTGCTACTATAAAAACTGATTTGGCCTTCAAAGCATCAACATCATCTGCTCCATCTTTTGACAAATCAGACTGGAGAGCCTTTTATGCAAGAGAACTTCAAGAAACCAGGAATGAGAATGAAGAGCTTGAAGAACTTGAAGCACTATTTGCAAGAAAAATGCCAAAAGGTCCAATTGGAAGTAAGTATGAAGGTAAAGCACACTTTAAATGTTTCAACTGCAATAAGATTGGTCATATGGCTTCAAGATGCCCTGATAGACATGCTAGACTAAGAGAAGAAGCTAAAAGGACATACAAACCTAATCCTGAATATCAGAGATACAGATTTAAGAAAAACAAAGATAAATCTTGTTACATTGCTAATGAAGGTGTGACTGATGATTCTGATGAGGATCCAGCAAACAACGGATGGGTCTTTGTTGCTATAACAAAAGATCAACCAGTACCTATTGCTCAACCGGTAGAACAAGCCCTAGCAGCTAAAGTTGAATCAAAGGATGAATGGATTATTGACTCAAGATGCTCACATCACATGACTGGAGACAAAGGAAAATTCTTGAACTTTCAAGAATACAATGGAGGTTCAGTAAGATTCAGAGATGACAAAGCCTGTTCAATCAAAGGTAAGGGTTCAATATCTCTTGATGGTAAGCAAAACACTGACAATGTTTACTATGTTGAAGGATTAAAACATAATCTTTTAAGTGTTGGTCAATTAGTTGAGAAAGGTTTTCAGTTACAATTTAAAAATGGAAAATGCAAAATCATGAATAGAACTGGTTTGGAAATTGCAACCGGTAATCAGAATAGAGGTAATATCTTTCATTTGAATAATAGTGAAAAGGCATGCTTAATTGCACATATAGATGAAAGTTGGCTATGGCCTAAAAGACTATGACATGTAAATTTTGATTGCATGGTAAAAATCAGTACTTCTAAGGCAATTAGAGATCTACCTAAAATTATGAAACCTCAGAATACAATTTGCAAGGAATGTCAATTTGGAAAACAAGTTAGAACTAGTTTCAAAAGTATTCCAAAAAAATCCAATAATGCTCTTGATTTAATTCACACTGATTTATGTGGTCTGGCTAGAACTAAAAGCTTACAAGGTGATAGATATTTCATGCTAATTATTGATGATTATTCTAGAATGTGTTGGGTTACTTTTCTCAGGGAAAAATCAGAAGTACTTGGGAAGTTCAAACTATTCAAAGAAATGGTTGAAAATGAAACCGGTAAGAAAATTAAATGTTTAAGATCAGATCAAGGAGGAGAATTCACATCTAGATATTTTAATACATTCTGTGAAGTAAATGGAATCAAAAGACAGTTATCAGCACCTCGGACACCACAACAGAATGGAGTTGTTGAAAGGAAAAATAGAACTATTTTGGATGCAGCAAGAAGTATGTTATCAGAAGAAAATCTACCACATGTGTACTGGAGAGAGGTAGTAAGCACTACTGTCTATACATTTAACAAAGTTCACATCAAAGGTGAAACTGGTAAGACCCCTCATGAACTATGGTTTGGTAATACTCCTACTCTTAAGAATTTCAGAATTTTTGGAAGTAAATGTTATATTAGAAGAGATGAGTATATTGGCAAGTTTGATCCTAGAAGTGATGAAGGAATATTTCTTGGTTATTCATCTAAGAGTAAAGCTTATAGATGCTTTAATAAAAGATTATAGAAAATTGTTGAGAGTACAAATGTAAAGATTGATGAACAATTCAGATGAACTTCAAGGTATATAGACTCCGAACCAGTAACAAAAATTATGACAAATGAACCAACAATAAATCCATCGGTACAAAATGATGATCCAGTTACTCCAGTATCATCAGAGGATACCATAGTAATTCAAGAACAACAATAGAATAAGATGCCCCATTATGTAAGACTGAATCATTCTGAAGATCAGATAATTGGAAGCAAATTCAAAGGAGTCATGACAAGAGGAAGATTGGCAAATGAAGATGTCTTATTTCTCAAATTGAGACATTATCTATCAATGAGGCATGTGAAGATAAATTTTGGATTAAAGTTATGGAAGAAGAATTAGGACAAATTGAGAAAAATAATACTTGGACATTAGTTCCCCAGCCTGAAAATAAAAATGTAATTGGAACCAAATGGGTATTTAGAAACAAACTCAATGAAGATGGTAAGGTTGTCAAGAATAAAGCAAGACTAGTGTGTAAGGGATATTCTCAGAAAAAAGGAGTTGATTACAATGAAACCTTTGCACTAGTAGCCAGAATTGAGGCTATTAGATTATTCTTGGCCTTTGCAGCTCACAAGGATTACAAAGTTTATCAAATGGATATTAAATGTGCATTTTTGAATGAAGATCTTGAAGAGGAAGTCTATATTGAACAACCTGATGGATTTTCTTTGACAGATAACAATGATATGGTTTGCAGATTAAGAAAAGCTCTATATGGACTAAAACAAGCTCCAAGAGCCTAGTATGCTAGACTGGATAAGTATCTTTTAAAAATTGCTTTTACTAAAGGAAATGCAGATAGCAATTTATATTACAAAGTAACTAATTATGACATTTTGATTATGGAAGTATTTGTTGATGATATAATCTTTGGAGGAGAAGATGGATTATGCAAAGAATTTTCTCTTAAAATGCAGCATGAATTTGAAATGTCTATGATTGGAGAAATAAAATTCTTTTTAGGATTGCAGATTTTACAGACTGATAAAGGCATATTTTTGAGTCAATCTAAGTACTTGAAAGAACTACTCAAGAAATTTGGGATGGAGAACTCTAAACCGGTAAGCACACCTATGACTACAAATGACAAATTATCTCAAAGGGATGAATCTACACCTATTAATCCAACTAGATACAAATCTATGATAGGAGGTTTACTGTATTTGACACAAACCAAACCTGATATTATGAATGCAGTATGTATAGTATCTAGATTTCAGAGTAATCCCAAGGAAAATCATGAATCAGCAGTAAAAAGGATTTTCTGGTACTTACAAGGCACAGCAAATTTTGGATTATGGTATCCTAAAGATGAAAATTTTGATCTATATGCATACACAGATGCAAATTGGGTAGGAGATGTGGATGATAGAAAGAGAACCACTGGAGGAGCATTCTTTCTTAGAAAGAGATTAGTTTCTTGGTTAAGTAAGAAACAGAGTTGTACATCTTTATCAACAGCAAAATCAGAATATGTTGCAGCAGCAACAAACTATACACAGGTACTTTGGCTTAAGCAAATGTTGAAAGACATAAAGGAAAAATGCAAAGAACCTATTACTATATATTGTGATAACACTGCAGCAATTAATATATCTAAGAATCCATTATTACATTCTAAAACAAAACATGTTTCTATCAAACTGAATTTTCTAAGGGAAAAAATTGAAGAAAAGGAAATAAAACTAGTTTATGTGAATACTAAAGAACAGTTTGCAGATATTTTTACAAAACCTTTTCCTAAGGAAACTTTTGAGTATCTCAGAGATCAGCTCGGAGTCTTACCTCCACTGGTAGAGACTTAGACAGTTGATGATTGTCATCAACTGATAGAATTAAATGGACAAATCTTTTATTCCAGTATTTGATCAGGAAGCTACTTCTCAGGGGGAGTAGTTGGTATATTGAATTGGTTGGTATTTTGTATGAACTTGACCTTTTGTGACTTTGGCATTTGATGTCAAAGGGGGAGAGATATATGGAAAAACATTAAGGAAAAATATATGAAAAAATGCATTATCTTTTTGAGGAGAGATTGGTATTGTAAATAAATCTTTATATAAACACATATTACTCCCAGGGGGAGAATTGGTTTTTGTACTTGGCATTTCTATTTTGGCACTTTGATGGTTTTTCCATCTTGTGTTGCCATCAATGCCAAAGGGGGAGATTGTTGGTATTTTGGTATGGTTTTGTCATTGATGTCAACACCTACTAAATACACCTACTTTGGAGATCCAGCAACATTCACCAATAATCAGTAAACTGTTCAAACAATCACTAGTATATGGTTAACTAACAGGATATAATGTTCACCAGTACCTGCAATGACATGGAAGACACTTGGTAATGTCGAAGACATCATGTGGACATTTTTCCTTGAAGTAATATCATTGGTATATTCTTATTTGCATATTTGCTTTTACCGGCAAATAGGTCCAGGTTATCTAGGGTTACACCGGCAGGTTTATCTTTTCCAGATCAGCATGGCACACTATGGAGAAGATTTATTATTGTTATAAAAGCATTAAGCTGACATGTTCAATCGGTTATTGCATCGGATATTGTATTATTTGTAAAATGTTTTATTGTAATATCTTGTAGAGCCGACCTACTAAAATTGGTCTTAGGGTATGGTATAAATGTAAGATCTTATTTGTAAGATCAAATGTGGAATGCGAAAAAGAATTGTAAGAAGGTATATGCAAGATTAGGCAGAGGTATACACGAAGACATCATTTGAAGGTGAAGCTAGGTTTTTGTAGAAGCATATCAGCATTACACCGGTACTGAATCCAGCATATGAAGATGCTATTTTGTGTAGTACATTCTCATTGGATTTAACCATCCAATTGTAGTCAGTATGACTCCCATTTGTGTTTGAGCAGTGAGCTCTAGGCTATTGGCCTTTCTGCATGTGCAGACCCCTCTTTGTACACTTACTATCTGTAGTAGTATCATCTGATTGTGGGTAAGGTTTCCCACCGTGGTTTTTCCCCTTACAGGATTTCCACATACAAGTATTTGTGTCATGTGTTTGTGCTTATGTTTCATGCATTAATTCTTACCGGTACAGCATTTCCTGTTAACACTATTTACCAGCACATTTAACTGTCTTACCGGTATTAAGCATTAAGTTGGTTAATAAGATTTTGGTTTGAATTTATTAGACAACTAATTCACCCCCTCCTCTCAGTTGTCCCCGAGACCTACAATATATATATACATAAATATAAATATATATATATATATACATGCATACACACACACACATGCTCAAAGCAAAAGAGTTTGTAATAACAAATCTACCAAAACATCATGCATATCCATTCAAACAAGAAAACCCAAGTATCAATTAACAAAGTCATTAAACATGTATTCTATATTTCATCAAGCATTTGCATTCATATATAATTTCAATATAAGAAGAATAGATAGAATCATCATGCATGGAATTATAACTCCAATGAAGTTACTACTTCCCAAGCTTAAACCACGTTGGCTTCACCATCTTAGAATCAACTTATCCTTAACCTTAACCTCTCACAAGATCTCAACAAACTTACCTGCTTCCTTACTAAAGACTAGAACAATCTCTCTATTGCAAAAATGGAGAAGTGAGATTGAGAAAATGATGAGTGAATATGAGTGAGTTCTCTCAAAGTAGAGAATGCTCCCCTATTTATACAAGAATTTGAGAGAATTAATGCTACAATTATGCTCTCTAGTCAGCCACCTATTATCCCTTCTAATGCCACCATTTAATTTATAATATTGACTAGGCCTAATCACAGGGCTATGTGGCTTCCAAAATAAATGTAAAATTGACACATATAAAGTCCTATTTTAAACTACTAATGAATCACTCTTAATTTACAAATTCAAAATATACTTATTCCTAATTACCACTTACCTATTCTAATAGGTTTCGAACTCTTTAATAAAGAGTATACTTATTATATTTTTTTGTTCTGCTTGATTTGCCTAGTAAAGTGGTTTCATCTATACTTGGCTCACTTATTAAGGAAGAAGGGATTTTAATGTATAAATATCTCCCCACTCCCCTGGGAGATGGGGTGCACCACTTATGCATGGTGGTCGACCCTAGCCTTCTCACCACTTCATGATTTTTTATGTATATGTATGTATGTATATATATACACATATACACACACATGTATATGTATACATATATATACATATATGTATGTATATATATACATATATGTATATAGATGTATATACATATATACATATATATATATATATGTATGCATGTATACATATATCTACATATATGTATGTATATGTATGTATGTAGATATATGTAGATGTATGTATGTAGATATATACATACATATATGTAGATATATGTATACATGCTTACATATATATGTTTATATGTATATACATCTATATACATGTATACATACATACATATATATATATATGTACATATATGTATATATATACATGTATATACATACATGTATATAGATGTATATACATATATGTGTGTGTGTGTGCATGTATATAGATACATATATATGCATATATGTATATAGATGTATATGTTAGGTCTCGGAGACAACTGAGAGGGGGGTGAATCAGTTGTCTAATAAATTTAAACCAAAATCAACTTATCCAAACTTAATGCTTAATATCAGTAAACCAAACTTTATGTCGGTAGACAGTTTATCTGTTAATTGCAGTACTGGTAAACATTAATGCATGAAACAAAAAGACAATAACATCCACAACACATAACACCAATGTTTGTACATGGAAACCCTGTAAGGGGAAAAACCATGGTGGGAAACCTTACCCACAATCAGATAATATTACTACAGATAGTATGTGTATACAAATGGGTTCTACACATTCAGAAAGGCCAAGCGCCTAGAGCTCGTTGCTCAAACACAAATGGGAATCACACTCACTACAATTGGATGGTTAGATCCAATAAAGATGTTCTGCTCAAAATAGCATCTTCATATGTTGGATCCAATACCGGTGTAGTTCTGATTGCCTTCACAAAAAACTTCCTTCAACATTCAAATGATGTCTACATGTATAGCTCTGCTTATTCTCGCATATACCAAATTACAATCCTTCACTCATTCACATATTGATCTTACAAATAAGATCTTACATATCTACCATAACCTAAGACCAATTTCAGTAGGTCGGCTCTAAGAGATATTACAATAAAAACATTTTACAAGTAAATCAATAACCGATGCTACAACTGATTCAACATGTCAACTTAATGCATTTATAACAATAATAAATCATCTCCAAAGCATGGCGTGTTTATCTAGAATAGATAAGCCCGTCTGTGCTTATTGTGGACCTATTTGCCGATAACAGCAAATATGCAAACTCGAATATACCAATAAACAAATCTCCAAGACAAAGTGTCCAAATGTTGTCTTCAACATAACCAAGTTTTTTCCATGTCATTCCAAGTGTCGGTGAACATTATATCCTGTCGGTGAACCAGATACCGGTGACTCTGCATAAAGTCACTTGCTTGTCGGTGAACAATGCCAATTCTCCAAAGTACCAGAGTTGATAAGTGTTAATAGGTGTTGACATCAATGAAAAAACCATATCAACATAACCAAAATACCAACAATCTCCCCCTTTGGCATTGATGGCAACACAAGATAGAAAAACCATCAAAGTGCTAAAACAAAAATGCCAAATACCAAAAACCAACAATCTCCCAAAAGAGATCATAACTAGAAATTCAGATACAGAGAGAAATCAATCTCTCCCAAAATAACAATCTCTCCCCCTGAGAGTAACATGAGTTTTCCTTGTGTTTTTTCATATCAATCTCTCCCCCTTTGACATCAAATTCCAAAGCTAATACAAAACCAAGTTCAAATATAAAATACCAATCAATTCAGTATACCAACTAGTCCCCCTGAGAAGTAGCACTCCTCATCAAAGCCGGAGTAAAAGAGTTCTATGTTAGTTTTGTCAGTTGATGACAATCATCAACTGACTAAGTCTCTACCAGTGGGGGTATGACCCCAAGTTGATCTCTGAGATATTCAAAAGTCTCTTTAGGCAAAGGCTTAGTAAAAATATCTACAATCTGCTCTTTAGTATTCACATAGACCAGTTTTACTTCTTTTGCTTCAACATTCTCTTTCAGAAAATTTAGTTTGATAGAAACATGTTTAGTTTTAGAATGTAGTACCTGATTCTTAGATATATCAATTGATGCAGTGTTATCACAATAGATAGTTATAGGTTCCTTGCATTTTACCTTTATGTCTTTCAACATTTGTTTAAGCCATAATACCTGTGTACAGTTAATTGCTGCTGCAACATATTCTGATTCGGTTGATGATAAATATGTGCAACTTTGTTTCTTACTCAGCCAAGAAATTAATCTGCTTCGAAGAAAAAATGCTCCACTGGTGGTGCTTTTTCTGTCATCCACATCTCTTGCCCAATTTGCATCTATGTATGCACATAATTCAAAGTTTTCATCTCTAGGATACCATAAGCCAAGATTTGTAGTGCCTTGTAGGTATCGGAAAATCCTTTTTACTGTTGATTCATGATTTTCTTTAGGATTACTCTAAAATCTTGAACCAATACATACTTCATTCATAATATCAGGTCTTGTTTGTGTCAAATATATTAGGCCTCCTATCATAGATTTGTGCCTAGTCAGATTAACAGGTGTAGATTCATCCCTTAGTGATAATTTGTCATTTGTAGTCATAGGTGTGCTTACCGGTTTAGAGTTCTCCATCCCAAATTTCTTTATTAACTCCTTCAAGTACTTAGATTGACTCAAGAATATACCTTTATCAGTCTATGAAATCTACAATCCTAAAAATAATTTTATCTCTCCAATCATAGACATTTCAAATTCTTATTGCATTTCAATAGAAAAGTCTTTACATAATCCATCTTCTCCTCCAAAGATTATATCATCAACAAAAACTTCTATAACCAAGATGTCATCATTAGTCACTTTATAGTATAATTTGTTGTCAGCATTACCTTTAGAAAAACCAATATTCAAAAGATATTTATCCAATCTACCATACCAAGCTCTTGGAGCTTGCTTCAACCCATACAAAGCTTTCCTTAACCTGCAAACCATATCTTTGTTATCTATCAAAGAAAATCCATCAGGTTGCTCATTGTAAACTTCTTCTTCAAGATCTCCATTCAGAAATGCACATTTAATATCCATTTGATATACTTTGTAGTTCTTGTGTGCTGCAAAAGCCAAGAATAATCTGACTGCCTCAATTCTATCTATCGATGCAAAGGTTTCATTGTAATCGATTCCTTCTTTCTGAGAATATCCCTTACACACTAGTCTTGTTTTATTTTTTATTACCTTACCATCTTCATTAAGTCTGTTTCTGAATACCCATTTAGTTCCAATTACATTTTTGTCTTTAGGTCGGGGAACTAATGTCCATGTGTTAGTCTTTTCAATTTGTTCTAATTCTTCTGCCATAGCTTTAATCCAGTGTTTATCTTCACATGCCTCATTAACTGGTGATGGTTCAATTTGAGAAATAAGACATACCTCTTCATTTATCAGTCTTCCTCTTGTCATAACTCCTTGATACTTGTTCCCAATTATCTGATTTTCAGAGTGATTCAGTCTTACATACTGGGGTGTCTTCGTTTGTTGTTGTTCCTCAATTACAATGGAATTTTCAGATGATACCGGTGTAACTAGATCTTCATTCCAAGTCAAGGTAAAGCACGTACTATGGATAGGGGCCCCCTACATAGCCTTCCTTAGATCTTTCTGGCCTTCCTTCCGTCCTTCATTCCTTCTCTCCTTCTTGCATGATTTGAGGGGGGTGACAAGGCCTTCATGGAGGGTATGTACATTGCTGCTGGGAGGTAGATTAGCAGTGGGATCTTTAGTTCCAGGGGGGCTAATGTTCCTAGGGCTTAATAGTTTTTGTTGGGTGGGCCCCCCCTCTAATTAAATTGTGGTACCGGTGGATCCAATGTAGGTTCATTTGTTAGTATCTTTGTTGCTGATTCAGAATCTATATACCTTGAAGTTCCTCTAAACTGTTCATCAATCTTCACATTTGTACTCTCAACAATTTTTTGCAATCTCTTGTTAAAACATCTATATGCCTTGCTCTTAGATGAATAACCAAGAAATATTCTTTCATCACTTCTAGGATCAAATTTTCCAATATACTCATCTCTTCTAATATAGCATTTACTTCCAAATATTATGAAATATTTAAGAGTATGAGTAATACCAAGCCATAGTTCATGAGGGGTCTTGCCAGTTTCACCTTTGATGTGAACTTTGTTGAATGTATATACCATTGTACTTACTACCTCTCTCCAATATACATGTGGTAGATTTTCTTCTGATAACATACTTCTAGCTGCATCAAAGATAGTTTTGTTTTTCTTTTCTACAACTCCATTCTATTGTAGTGTCCGGGGTGCTGATAACTATCTTTTGATTCCATTTACTTCACAAAATGTATTAAATTCCTTATATGTGAATTCACATCCTTGATCTGATCTTAGACATTTAATTTTCTTACCGGTTTCGTTTTCTACCATTACCTTGAATAGTTTGAATTTCCCAAGTGCTTCTGATTTTTCTCTGAGAAAAGCAACCCAACACATTCTAGAATAGTCATCAATGATTAGCATGAAATATCTATCACCTTGTAAGCTTTTAGTTCTAGCTGGACCACATAAATCAATATGAATTAAGTCAAGAGCATTATTGGATTTTTCTAGAATACTTTTAACAGATGCTCTAACTTGTTTTCCAAATTGACATTCCTTGCATACTGGATTGTGAGGTTTAACAATCTTAGGTAAATCTCTAACTACCTTAGTTGTACTGATTTTCACAATGCAATTAAAATTTACATGACAGAGTCTCTTATGTCATAGCCAACTTTCATCAATATGTGCAATCAAGTATGTCTTTTCATTGTTATTTAAATGAAAGATGTTGCCTCTAGTTTGATTACCGGTTGCAATTTCCAAAATAGTTTTGTTCATGATTTTGCATTTCCCATTCTTGAACTGTAACTAAAATCCTTTTTCAACTAATTGACCAACACTCAAAAGATTGTGCTTTAAACCTTCAACATAGTAAACATTGTCACTATTATGCTTACCATCAAGAGATATAGTACCTTTTCCTTTGATCAAACAAGCTTTATCATCTCTAAATATTACTAGACCTCCATTATATTCCTGAAAAGTCAAGAATTTACTTTTATCACCAGTCATATGATGTGAACATCCTGAATCAATGATCCATTCATCCTTAACTTCAATTTTAGTTGTGAGGGCCTGCTCTACCGATTGAATAGTAGGTGTCGGTTGATCTTTTGTTATAGCAACAAAGACCCATCCATTGTCTGTCAGATCCTCATCAGAATCATCAATGACTCTTTCATCAGCAAGATAACAAGATTTATATTTATTCTTCTTAAATCTGTATCTTTGATATTCAGGGTTAGGCTTGTATGTTCTTCTAGCTTCTTCTCTCAATCTTGCATGTCTATCAGGGCATCTTGAAGCCATATGACCAATCTTATTATAGTTAAAACATTTAAAGGGTGCTTTACCTTCATACTTACTTCCAACTGGACCTTTAGGCATTTTCCTTGCAAATAGTGCTTCAAGTTCTTCAAGTTCTTCATTTTCTCTCCTGCTTTCTTCAAGTTCTCTTGCATAAAAGGCTTTTCAATCAAACTAGTCAAAAGATGGTGCAGATGATGTTGATGCCTTAAAAGCTAAATCTGTCTTTATAGTAGCAACATGACCAAATTCCTCAATTTCAAAAGCTAAAAGTTTTCCAATCAATGTATCTC
This sequence comes from Cryptomeria japonica, assembly GCF_030272615.1. Lineage (NCBI taxonomy): Eukaryota > Viridiplantae > Streptophyta > Pinopsida > Cupressales > Cupressaceae > Cryptomeria > Cryptomeria japonica. Next base: position 622,518,661 of record NC_081415.1, read on the forward strand.
TAGTTACTAATGTATTAGGCATTGTTCTTAACTCATTTATAGCAGTAACTTTCATTTTGTATGTCGGTGGAAATCCTCTTAAAACTTTTGAAATAATTTCATCTTCACTTAAGGTTCCTCCACAGCATTTAATACCCAAAATAATTTCATTTACTCTTTCCATAAAAGCAGAAATCTTTTCATCTTCTTCCATTTTCAGATTTTCATACCTGACTCAGAAGCTTTCAAGTTTTGCAATTTTTACTGTGGAATCTCCTTCATTTAGTGTTTCCAAATGATCCCAAATAGCTTTAAGCAGTAGACCTATCTGATAATCCCATGATTTGTTGATCTAATAATTCACTCAAAAGTGTTTCTCTTGCTTTGCAATCATTTTCCTCACATTTAGCCAAGTTAGGTGGATTAGGCTGATTCTGAGTAGGAGCAGTATAGCCATTCTTTGTAACTTCCCAGATGTCCTTTCCAATGCAATTCAGATGTGTCTCCATTCTGATCTTCCATATCCCATAGTTGGTTCCATCAAGTTTAGGATTGTCCTTCCTGAAATAGTTAGAAGACATTGGATCTCCTCAAGCTGTTAAACTTCTACAAAAAGAGGGCTAGGCTCTGATACCAATTGTTAGGTCCCGGAGACAACTGAGAGAGGGGGTGAATCAATTGTCTAATAAATTTAAACCAAAATCAACTTATCCAAACTTAATGCTTAATACCGGTAAAGCAAACTTTATGTCGATAGTCAGTTTATCAGTTAGTTACAGTACCGGTAAAGATTAATGCATGAAACAGAAAGACAATAACATCCACAACACATAACACCAATTTTTGTACGTAGAAACCCTATAAGGGGAAAAACCATAGTGGAAAACCTTACCCATAATTAGATGATACTACTACAAATAGTATGTGAATACAAATGGGGTCTGCACATGTAGAAAGGCCAAGTGCCTAGTGCTTGCTGCTCAAACACAAATGGGAGTCACACTAACTACAATTGGATGGTTAGATCCAATAAATATGTACTACTCAAAATAGCATCTTCATATGCTGGATTCAGTACCAATGTAGTTTTGATTGCCTTCACAAAAACCTTCCTTCAACCTTCAAATTATGTCTGTGTGTATAGCTCTGCTTATTCTCGCATATACTGAATTACAATCCTTCACTCATTCACATATTGATCTTACAAATAAGATCTTACATATATACCATAACCTAAGACCAATTTTAGTAGGTCGGCTCTAAGAGATATTACAATAAAAACATTTTACAAGTAAATCAATAACCGATGCAATAACCGATTCAACATGTCGGCTTAATGAATTTACAACAATAATAATTCATTTCCAAAGCGTGTCATGTTGATCTAGAATAGATAAGTCTGTCGGTGCTTATTCTGGACCTATTTGCTGGTAAAATAAAATATGCGAACTCGAATATACCAATGAACAAATCTCCAAGACAGAGTGTCCAAATGATGTCTTCAACATAACCAAGTGTTTTCCATGTCATTCCAAGTGCTGGTGAACCAGATACCAGTGACTGTGCGTAAAGTCGCTTGCCGGTGAACATTGTCAATTCTCCAAAGTACCAGAGTTGATAAGTGTTAATAGGTGTTCACATCAATGACAAAACCATATCAACATAACCAAAATACCAACAGTATATACATATATACATATATATATATGTATGCATGTATATATGTATACATATACATATATACATATTTACATACACATATATGTATATGTATATGTATATGTATATGTATATGTATATGTATATGTATATGTATATGTATATGTATATGTATATATACATATATATATATATGTATGCATGTATATATATGTGTATATGTATGTATATATATATATGTATATACATCTATATACAAATATGTATATACATGTATGTATATATACATACATATATGTATAAATATATATATATGCATACATATATGTATATACAGGTATATATATATATACATGTATACATGCATACATATATACATGTATACATGTATACATGTATACATGCATACATATATATATATATATGTATATATGTATATACATGTATATACATACATGTATACATGTATAGACATACATCTATATACATGTATGTATATACATCTATGTATGTAGATGTATAGACATATATATATATATATATATATATATATATATATATCGATGCACGTTAAAAAGGAGGCACAAGACAAGTTCAAACGTTAGTATGCTAGTGATAATAAAAATGAAACACAAATGAACTTATGGTCCTAAACATGCATATTAAGAGAGATAAAAAATCATACAAGAAGAAGCATACACCAACGAAAGAGAGAAAGAAAACCCCTAAGATGCTCCCCAAAATGCTCATAGTTGCTCCTCCCTTGTTCCTCTCTTCTCCAAGTCTCACATGAGTGTAGTTCTTAGATTTTTGCACTATTCATGGATGTCTTATGAAGATTCAAGATGTTTATGAAAATGAGAACAAATGCCTATGCACGTGTAAATAAGTTACTATGAGAAAGCACCTAATTAGTCTATGTAAATTTTAGTTAAATAACAATGCTAATGCTTCTAAAATGCTCTCTTAAAATGACTATAAGTTTGATGCATAAAGACTTCTCTTTTTAAAATGAGGAATAAGAGCTCTATTTATAGGGAAAATAGGGCAATGGATGGTCAAGATTGACTAATCTTAACAACGACAGGATTGATGGGTTTATGATCCATGTGATGGCTTTCGACCCAATCCCATGATGACAAATGTCAACATGAGATGGCTTGAAAGGAGAGGGAAGAAGCATTAAATGCTTGAGATGACATGAAGGTTACCTTGGGAGGGTTTGGTTAGGCTTGAGCTAGTGAATAAAGTTTGTATACAATGAATAATGTCTTTATCCAATGGACAAACTCTTGTGCAATAGTTAGTGGGGATAACCATGGTCAAAGCAATAAATGCTTGAAGAGACCCATGAGTTAAATGAGGGTTGAGTTGGAGGGAAAGTCTCTAACCATGTGGGTGAGTTGAGTTTAACCATTAATGGTTATGTAAGAGCCATAAATGATTTGGAAAACTTTGGGGGTTAACTTGTTGGAGAATAAAAGTCTTTAATGCTTTTCAAAGACTTTGGAGGCTTTGAGAAGTGACTACTATTTGCTTAGGAATGTTACAATAATTAGGGGATGGATTAGGCTAATTTGGAATGGATTAGAAGAATCTAGAAGGGGTTTAGGATGCAAGTGGGTTTGGTGGGTGAGAGAAAATAAGATTTTAATTAAAATAAAATTCATTTATTTCAACTAAAATTGTGCAACTTGCATTTGTAGGAGAATGCAAGTGGGGGGGGGAGTTTTAGAGATTTAAATAAATATTTATTTATTTATTTTCAATGTGGAGAGGGGTTAAATTTAACAAATATGTTATTCATTTAATTGATTGTTAGAGTGTGGTTTAATGAATTAATTTAAATAAATTGAATAATTTATTTAGTTAATAGAAAAAAAGGTTGAGGATAAATTAATTAAACATTAATTTAACTAATTGTTGACTAATGGTTAAATAATCAAATAAATACTAAACATTCATTTAATTAAGTGGACATATTTATGTGTCTACATTTGTCCCTCTTTGAGATGATGCGGTTTATCATGTCGTTTCAAAGAAAAAAAATAGGTATGAGAAATATGCCCCAGACATGTCAATTTAGTGGGTGGTATGCCCCCTCGAGAGATGGGCCAAAAAAATTCAAAAAATCGGACAATCTCTTGAAAAAGAGAAAGAAGTCGGGGGGAGATAGAAGAGAAGAATTTAGAAATAATGGTGAAAGAACGGGAGAAAATGAAGTTAATATGGAGAAATGAGAGGCTTTTGAAGTTCACAGGGACCACGACAGTGAGCGGGGTGAATTAGGGTTAGGGCTGGCGGGGTATATTTGGAGGGGAAGGGGTAAAATTGTCTCATTTGCACCTATCTCCCTAGTAGTTTGGAGCTTTGATAGTGACCTTTGGCGAAGGAGTGAGTAGTAGTCATCATGGTTGTGCCTATAGTAGATCACCAGCTAGAGCGGATCTGTCGATACCAACAACCAGAGGGCTACGGACCAGCAGTACGCAAATCTTGAATTTTTCTTTTGATGCATTTTTGTCATGTTTTCTCAAACGTAAAATTCCAAGTAAGACAATAGTGCTAAACCTATGTTTTAGTGCTTTTGTCACCTAAAGTAGCGCTATTGTGTCGTAATGGCGCTATTGCATAGTTGTGTTAGCGATGTTGTTTGTTTAGCACTTTTGTGTCATAGTGATAGCACTATTGTCATTTTAGTGTTGTTGTGTAGGTGTTGTGGTGCTTTTGTGATAAAATAGCGCGATTGTATAGTTGTTGTAGCACTATTGTTGTTTTAGCGCTTTGGTATCATAGTTATAGTGCTATTGCTAGCAGAGCAATGTGATTGTGATAAAATATCCCATTGTTAGATAAAATATCTCTTGATGCCTTTGTTGATTAATTGATTGGTTGTTTTGGTGAATCATAGCAGCCCCGTTGAGACTAGGTCATTGTGATAAATGTTTGTTGTAGTCTAGAATTGCCATAATCAATTACCAATTGAGACCCGAAGATACTTGATTTAAAAAGTATATGTTGATAGTCTAAGTTGAAACCTATGAAGGTTTGTAGCAAAACAACTAATATATGTTGGTATATGTAGGAGGATCTTCCCATCTTATAGATGCAGGAGCGACACCCTACAACACAGCAGTTATGTGAGTAGTTGACTGAGGCGGAGATAGATTGTATCAGTGCAGCCGGATTATATGATATGGTATACCTACTCATGCTTCGGATGAATCATGGACTATTCACAGTGTTGTTCAAGCGATGGCACAATGAGACGTGCTCCTTTCATTTGGCGATGGGAGAGATGACTGTGACCCTGGAGGATGTGTGGAGGATACTTCATATCCCCTCTCTGTGGTGTGGGAGTATATAGCAGCACTTTATGAGCCTCTACCATCAGTACTAGCGGGTATCATAGGGGGTTTTCTTTTGATGAATACTAAGAGGGGGGGGTGAATTAGTATACCAAAAAATCTTGCACTTAAACACTTAAATAGTCTAAAGATAAACCGGTAAAACAGTTTAATAGACAGACTGGTTATCACACATGCAAACCAAAATGCAAATAATGCATTCACCCACAAAATCAATACAACCATTACCAAAGATATTTGATGTGGAAACCCAAATGGGAAAAACTACGGTGAGATGGAACTCACAAGTCACTATCTGTAGAATAGAAACCAGACCAGTTAAGGTCTTACAATGTTCTTCACTAGAACAGATCCTGTTAGGAATCTCAATCTCTGTTAGGAGATAAGTCCAATCAAGGACTACCTTGCTAGAGGATTTTAGATTCATAGAGGTGAACCACCTTGTTAGAGGATTTTACAAAAGGCTTTTGGGCCTACCCGGTTAAGGGCTACAGTCTTGTCAAAGATGTGAGTAATCAACAAGTGTTTGATCTATCTAATAGCATGGACTGCTCAGTTAGATCCTTGATAGCTTGTTCTTAATGCACCCCTGCATTACTTCAGTCTTCTACACATTCATATTCTTTTCAACTCCTCAACCACCTTAAACCCTAAACACGATGTCCTTTTAAAGGAATCTGATTTCATGTCGGTCCAATAGGATTACATTTCAATTTCCTAGGTTCAATGAATCTAGACATACTTAGTAACACGACACAAGAAGAACCGCCAGCGTGTCGGCACCATCAAACAATCGGTGGATTGATAATTTATCACAAAATGTCAGTTGGTAACTCATCACAGAGTATTACCGGTTCATGCAAAATACCAGTTGCCAGTTTAACAAAAATGAAGACTGGTCGAAATATGTTATGTCACTTTAATCCCTCGTACCACTTGAGGTCAACATGCCACTGTAGACCGGTAAACACATTCTGCAAAACATCAATAGTCTAATGACTATAATAAAACATACTTGCAACATACCGGTTGAAACAAATACCGGTTGTGCTCTAACTTATACATATAAAGAGGATCTTAATGCAAGTGTGTGTCCATCAATGACAATCACAACATAAACATCAAAAATGCCAACAATCTCTCCCTTTGGCATTGATGGCAACACTTAGGAAATAAAATTTTGACATCTAAGTGTTTTACAACAAAATCATGCCATTAGCAAAATTGCTCCCCCTAAGCATATACATTATCCCTTTAACAATACAATGAATAGAAATTTTGCATACAGAGCATAAACATTGAGATATCAGAGCATATATCAAAGCATATAGAGAAATTTTAAAACCAGATACTTCTCCCCTATACTTCTCCAAAATAGAGTACTTCTCCCCCTTTGCCAACAATGACAAAGTACCGCTGATCAGCCCTATTTCCATTTGATATTAAAACAATAAAAGTTTATGACAATAAGGAGTAGTACTTATCAAAAATTGATTTATAGTTCTACAAGAATTGCTTCATTGATAGAGACCAGGACTCAAGTAGGGAGGTAGCCACTTCTTTCTATGTTTGCATCTGGGAGACCTGTTCTTCCATGGCATCAATTGTGCTCATCTCCTATGTAACTATCAAGGCATCTAGGTTCAGATAACACTTCTGAAGAATTTGGAGATGTGGAAGTAAAACCAGTTGAAGTTTTTGCAAATCTCTAGACCGTGTGTTGATTTCTTGCTCCATTTTGGCTGACTGGATATGAAACCAGTGAACAGTTTGCCCATAAGTTGTGAAGGAATCATAGAGCAGCTTGAATATGATCAAGTAGGACTACAAGTCATGTTCAAGTTTTTTCTTCTGAGCTAGCACATCATCATAGAACATATGGGGTTGACAGATTTTGCTGAGTAGCATATTCCCCTCATCTAGAGCATCCCTTATATCCTTTTGTTCTTTCTTCAGTTTAGACTGGAGCTCATTCAAATTTTTCACCAAAGTTGTATTAAGAGCCTTTTTATGCTCCTTCTTGACATTAGCCTCTGCTACCTCTTCAAGACTCTACACTTGATCATCTACTACTATGCATAGGAGCTTTAGTCTAGCTAATGAAGAATCGGTGTTTGGAAGATTTGTACCGGGTATCAAACCGGTAAGCGTATCCATAGCAACTTGCATTACATCATGCTCCTTCTTCCGTTGAATGTTTTCAAGGTGCTCTTGAGCTACCTTAATGCTCTGCATTAGCTTTGATTCACTTGCAGACTGGAGATCGATAGGACTGGTGATATCAGTCGGTTTGGCTTGACTCCCGGTTGCCTTTAGAGTCTCCATCTGTGTGTTCTTCTCCACTTCTCCTGTCTTGTCCTTTTCCGCTTTCTTTTTCTCTGCTTCTCTATCTTCTTCTTCCTTCTTCTTTTTCTCTGCTTCCTTCTTCTTTTCCTGTTCCTTGTCTTCCTCTTCCTTCTTCTTCCTCTCAGCTTCCTTCCTCTTCTCCTCTTCTTTCTCTTCCTCTTTCTTCTTCTTCTTTTCTTCTTTCTTTCGATTTTCCTCTTCTTTATCTTCCTCTTCTTTCTTTTTCTTTTCCTCTTCCTTTCACTTATTCTCTTCTTTATCCTCTTCTTCTTTCTTTTTTCTCTCATCTTCTTCCCTCTTCTTCTCTTCGCCTTTTCTTTTCTCCTCTTCCTCTTTTCTCTTCTCTTCCTCTTTCCACTTTTCCTCATCTTCATCCCTCTTCTACTTCTCTGCCTGTTCCCTAGCCGCTTCCTATCTGTCCTCGGCTTGCTCATTGCCCTGTTCGGCTTGATGCTCCTGTCCTATTCCCTGAGAAGGTATGTCCTGAGTGACATCTTCTACATCCAAGCCATCAACATCAATAGTGTTGATTGGTTCTACAACCAAATTTCCTTCATCATCAAATGCTTCATCCAGTTTGGATATAACTGGTTCTTCTTCTGCTTGCCAGTTGGCCAAATGTGCTTTGTGAGTCTGGACAGCAATTTGCATAAACAGATGGGTGTCCTTTTCAACATCAGCAACTCTACCTTCTAACAACTAGAGTCTTCTTTTTCTAGTGAAGAAGAGTCCTTTATTTAGATCAATAACATCATATAATTCAGAATTTGACAGGTCAGGAAAGTATTGTGCAAAAACCTTCTCTCTAATTTCTTGTTCTTTCTCTATGGCAATGCGCCATCTATTATCTAATGACATATATAAAGAATCCGGTGTCTAAGACTTAATCTCTGAGGGCAACCAGTCATTACTACATAGATACTGAATTATTTCCTTTTCAACCGCTTCCTTTTCATCCTCATTGAAGTCATCAAAACACTCAAGTAAATCATTTTACACTTTTCTCCTAATATTCTTTATTGTTATTTGACAATGTGTCAAAGGTTTATAGGAGGAGATATCTATATTTACCAGTGTTGAAGATGTCAGTTCACTCTGTGTCTTCTTTGTTGTCTATCTCACCTTTTTGGTCTGCTCCTCAGACATAGTTTCTTCTAAGTCCAGAGAGTTGCATCTCGTCTTCCTCTTTCTCTAGAACACTTTAGCTGATGCAGCTTCCAGTTTCTTCTTAGCTGGTGACTGCTTGGTCACTTTTGGAGTTGCAGTAGTAACCGGTGCTGATGTTGCAAGCACTGCCTTTGCCTTCTTCACTGTTGGTCCTTTCTCTTTCACTGCTGGTGGTTCCTTAGCCGATGTTATCCTCTCCAGGTAGGTGTAACCGGTTCTAAGTGCTTCAATGCTTTCCTTGATTTGCTTGGTTATCGGTTGGTCACCAGACCACTGAACGTCTCCTACTCCTGGGAAGTATCCTTGAAAGTAAAAGAACAACCCAACCAATAGTTGTCCAAACTTGAACCTCAATGCATTATCTTGTTTGATTGATTTCAGGTTCAATAGGAGTTGCCTTTGCATACTGGTGCATAGGTCAAATGATGTATCCTCCTTTATCATTCGATAAGTGACATTTACCACTACAGTATATACAGAGTTGATTCTGCTAGTTGAGAACGTCTGGTAGCCTATCACCATGTAGGCATACTTAACCAGATCATCCTTGATTGAATTTATAGTCATGCCCCATGAGTCACTCACTGAACCAGTGAGCTTGGACATCTCAGTTTTGCTAACTGTCCTTAGGGCTCATACTTCCCCTGTATTGCAGAAACCGGTGACTACATGAATTGCCTATGGTGTGATATCATGCGTCCTCTCCAAGTACATTTTGTCACCATGGACCCTGCTCAGAATAATCCTTATATGATCTTCTGTGAAATCCTCCAGGAAGTAAACAACATTGTGGAGTTTCTTCTTCTCCAGAATACTATACTCTGGTTTGATCATCTTATCTTGTCCACAAAATAGACCTAGTTGGGTATGGATAGCTAGAGACCCTAGGTCTTCAAGTTTACAATCAATATAATCTGAGATTCCCTCTTCTACTATCACTCCAGCCAGAACTTGTGATAGGGCATTATACTTTGACTTTCATTGAATAAAACTTTCAGACTCAATAGATGCACTAGAACTAGTATGAGATGTGGAAGCTATTGTAGAAATTTTAAGAACTCGAGAAATACCTTTCAAAACACATGAATTTAGGGCTTTTCGATTCTCCTTTACTCCTCACTTCATTAGTAGCTGAATCACTGCTTTGTGTTCTCCACTTGATCATTTCCTATTTGAATTTGAATCTCCTTCGCGGTTTCTCAATTTCTCCAAATCTCTGCTCAAATCACCTTTTCGTCGCTCTGCTCTTTGAAAAACTTTTCTTCGCTCAAAAACTGATAGTAAGAAATGATTTCAAAAATGCTTTTAAACATAGTCCTCACCTACCATCATTAATGCTCCTCCATTAGGGCATAAACCCTAATTTGCCTTTTTACCATTTCCGGTTTTTTGCCAAGCGACAGGTATCATATACCAGTTAAGGTCTTTTGCCGGTATAAATGGGGGGTTCGAAAACATTTTGCCGTTTGGTCCCCCTAAGCCTTTTGAAGCTTAGTTTGTCGGTTCCGATATTTCCACACTAGGTGTAGAAACCGGTTCCTCTTCCAACATTACCGGTTTCCTCTTCCAGGTTTTGTTCATGTCTGCTTATATTGTTTCAATATCAATTCCTCCTTCCTGAGTGACTAGTATATCATCAAATATACTCTTTCTGCTTCTGCAGAATCTTGCAATGTGACCTGGTTTGTTGTGATAGCAAACCAATCCAGGTCCTCTCCAAGGTCCATTATTCATGTTTCCATTCTTCCTTCTACATGTTGTAGCAGTGTGACCATGACCATGACAGATCATACAATTTTCTCTCCATCTGGTTGCCACTTGATAGTCACCGCTTCTTGGCTGATGATTGAAGACATTAAACCGGTTGTGATTCTAGTTCAAAAAAGGTTCAGGACCAACTCCTTGGGTCCTCTGAGGATATCTTCCAGTGTCATTCATGACAGACCTGCATTCAAATGCTTTATGCCCATAATTGTTGCATGCATAACAAGGACCATTGAACTGTATAGATCTAGGTACATTGTTAATAAAGTAAGGAAAATTATTGTAAGCTTTGCTCCTACATACATTGGCAGTGTGTCCTTCTCTAAGACAGTTAAAGCAAATAGGTTTGAATTTTTGCTTACCTTTACCTTTGAATGTCGGTTGCTTCTTTGATGCTTCAACATTTGTTCCTAAGGATTCTCCTTCCTCATGTCCAGAGAAGCCAAGTCCATTGGTATTCTTTACTGGTCTAGCCGACTCAAGCTTTTGCTCTAGCTTGACAGTACTTTTGCTAAACTTAGCAAGTATTTCCTTTGACTCAGAGAGTTCTTTGGAAATAGCAGCATTTGTTTCCATCAAATTTTCATTCTCAGAGATGGCAGTGTTCAGTTCTCTTTGCATTTCTTCCTTTTCCACCTTGCTTGCATGGAGTTGAGCATTTAGGGCACTCATCTCTTGTTTCAACTTGGAGATCTCACAATCTCTTTCTTTCACTAAGTCTTCAGTTTTTCTCCGGTTCTCAAGCTCTTGACACATCCAGATAGTCAGTCCTTCCAACTCCTTTCTCAGGTTGGATTTTGATTCATTCAACTTATTTACTTATGCAATTAGGGCTTCCATGTCTACTTCATCTGCAAAACTATTTTCCGATAGCTCCATCAGCTTTTCTACATGTTCTCTCCTTTTTGCTTGAGATGCCTTGTATTTGACCATAAGATCATCATAGGCTTGCTCAGACTGAGTGAGTTGTTGAGTAAGTTCCCTCAATGTGTATTCCCCCATATCTCTTTCCAAGTGGTTAAACTTATAGAAAGGTAGGCTCTGATACCAATTGATGAATACTAAGAGGGGGGGGTGAATTAGTATACCAAAAAATCTTGCACTTAAATACTTAAATAATATAAAGATAAACCGGTAAAATAGTTTAATAGACAAATTAGTTATCACACATGCAAACCAAAATGCAAATAGCGCATTCACCCACAAAAGCAATACAACCATAACACAAGATATTTGATGTGGAAACCCAAATGGGAAAAACCACGGTGAGATGGAACTCATAAGTCACTATCTGCAGAATAGAAACCAGACTGGTTAAGGTTAGACCGGTTAAGGTCTTACAATGTTCTTCACCAGAACAGATCCTGTTACAAATCTCAATCTCTGTTAGGAGATAAGTCTAATCAAGGACTACCTTTCTAGAGGATTTTAGATTCACAGAGGTGAACCACCTTGTTAGAGGATTTTACAAAAGGCTTTTGGGCCTACCCGGTTAAGGGCTATAGTCCTATCAAAGATGTGAGTAATCAACAAGTGTTTGATCTATCTAATAGCATGGACTGCTCAGTTAGATCCTTGATAGCTCATTCTTAATGCACTCCTATATTACTTCAGTCTTCTACACATTCATATTCTTTTTAACTCCTCAACCACCTTAAACCCTAGTCACAATATAAACCCTTTCCGCAACAACTTAAAACCCTAGACATGGTGTCCTTTTAAAGGAATCTGATTTCATGTCGGTCCAATAGGATTACATTTCAATTTCCTAGGTTCAATAAATCTAGACATGCTCAGTAACACGACACAAGAAGCACCACTAGTGTGTCAGCACTGTCAAACAATCGGTGGATTGATAATTTATCACAAAATGACGGTTGGTAACTCATCATAGAGTATTACCGGTTCATGCAAAATACTGATTGCCGATTTCACAAAAATGAAGACTGGTCAAAATGTGGTATGCCACTTTAATCCCTTGTACCGCTTGAGGTCAACATGTTGCTTTAGACTGGTAAACACATTCTACCAAACATCAATAGTCTAATGACTATAATACAACATACTTGCAACATACCGGTTGAAACAAATACCGATTGTGCTCTAACTTATACATATAAAGAGGATCTTAATGCAAGTGTGTGTCCATCAATGAAAATCACAACATAAACATCAAAAATGCCAACAGCTTTGCCCCGATCAAAGTTCGCATGGATTGGTCATTGGTTGGGGCCAGGTGATAGAGCAGATGGTGACAGAGGGGACCCGCTATTCATGGGGTCCATGTGTGTTAGAGAACCTTTACAGGGATTTGCACAAGGAAATGTATCGAGAGAGTAGATCACTAGGTGTAGGGATCACTTTGTTGCATATCTGGGCTTGGGAGGCACACGACCGGTATGTTTGAGTTTAGGGCGATAGATCAGCCCTATGTTTTTATGTATGGAGGTTTGATGACCTAGCCCCATTTGGGGAAGTTGGATTTTTGGCGATGAGCATTGGATGACTTAGATACACACATATGGAGGTCCTACATTGATTGTGAGGTCTGGGAGGATGATGGAGAGACCTTGCCGTATGTATATGTAACTCATTTTTTATTGGTTGCACATCCTATGTTGTGGAGAGACAATTGCTAGTGAGAGTGATGAGACATTTTGGGTGGAGGCAAGTATTTTGAGGGGTTTGGGGGAGTATGCATGGGTAGTGCAGGAGAGATAGTAGTGGGGGTCGGTGTTTCCCTATGATCAAGCCCTTGTAGAGTTTCGTATATTACTGGCGAGACCATGGCAGATGAGGCCAAAGATTGTAGATACGGGGTGACAGAGGAGTATACATAGTATTGTGTTGCTCATCTGATTCTGCGAGTTTCAGATCCTGTAGAGCCCATACCACCATTTGAGGATGACAGAGCACGGTGACGGAGGAGGAGAGTAGGCAGGGGTGGCAGAGGTTTTGGAGGAGAAGGAGGAGGTGGAGGAGCAGGAGGAGCAGGAGGAGGTGGAGGTGGTGGGGGGGTAGATTTGGGGGTGGACGTGGTGGAGGAGGATGGTTACATAGGAGAGGAAGAGGTGGGTAGCCTCTACAATTGTCATAGGGTCCACTGATACAGGGAGCAGTGAGAGCAAGAGGGAGAGATGTCGATGGGGGAGAGGGTGGGGATGAGGTGATGGAGATGGGGAAGGGAGCCGTAGGTGGTGGAGAGGAGCCTATGGAGATGGGAGAGGGAGCCATAGGTGGAGGAGAGGGAGACTTGCAGGAGTTTATGATATTATGGTTGTAGATGCGGTTGACAGCAACTGAGGCATAGTTAGAGGATAGAGAGGTAGAGATTGCAGCCAGGGATGCCCAGCTTTTTGCACGAGAGGTCGAGTTCACTATAGCTATGTGAGAGAGATGATCTGGTGGATAGAGTGAGGGAGATATAGGATAGAGTTTGATTTTTGTAGGGAGCACAGGGACAGGGTCCGACTAGGGAGGTGTTGAGGGAGATGCGGCGGACAGGGTTAGAGATTGACTATTGGCGGGGATTATATGAGCAGGTTGTGTCGATTAGTCAACGAGCAATGAGCTACTCTCAAATGTGGTAGGAGAGATCAGAGCGGTCACAGAGGGTTTAGAGTAGTGGTGGTGTTATGGGTCCTCCTCAGCCAAATGGTGAGGGTGGTGGGGGAGCAGCATCTGGCCAGAGTGTCATTTGAGGTGTTTCTATGCATTGTTACATTTGTTACTAGACTGATACTTGGATGGCTCTTTGTAGCTGATATTTTTAGACATCATTGTACTCTAATACATGTATTCTTTTTGATGCGATATGTGATGAGATCTCAATTTTTTTATTTTTTCTTTGTGGTGATGATATGATATGTATCCATGTGATGATATGTATGATTTTATGTAGGATGATAATATGAGTTATGCTTAGATACATGATATGGATATGTTTACTTTCTTGATGTACATGTTGATGATATGATTTCTTATATGTATGATATGGATATTTTTCTAACATGTGGATGCAGGTTAATAGATGGATGATGCCTTTGTAATGATATTAATGTGATGAAATGATGATGATTTATGCTAAATGATGAGATTTTGAATAATGATTTTTGATAGATAATATTGTACATGTTGGAATATGATGAGATGATGATATGAGTAAATGATGCATGTTTTTAAGATGAATCTAAATGAATGAAATGTTTATGAAAATGTTATGTATGCTTCTAGATGAATGCACTTAAATGGATGGTTGAATGTATTTAATGAATAAATGCACTTTTAATGATAATAAATGTATGTACTTAATACTGCAACTAAATGATGATGAATGATTTGAAAGGCAACTAATTGAATCTAAATGAATAAAATGATGGGAAATGCAAATAAATGAGAATAAATGCACCTTAATGACTAAATGAATGCACTTGATGATTGAAATGAATGCACTAAATGGATAGATGAATGTTTTTGATGAATAAATAAACAAATGCACTTAAGTGCAACTAAATGATTATAAATAAATGTACAAAACAACTAAATGATTGAATGAATTTTAATGATTAGATGAAGGTCATTTAATGATTGAGATACACCAAATGATAGTAAATGCACCTTAAGGACTAAATGAATGTACGTCAATGACTAACATGTAACTAAAATGGAAGTAAATGAAGGAAATGATTTGAAATGGATCTAAATGAATCTAAATGCACCTTAATGACTAAATGAATGTACGTCAATGACTAATATGTAACTAAAATGGAAGTAAATGAATGAAATGATTTGAAATGCATCTAAATGAATCTAAATGCACTTAATGCAACTAAATGAAATGATGAAATGTAATTAAATGATAATAAATGCACTTGATGTTTTGAATGCACTTTATTGATGAATAAACAAATGCACATAAATGAATATCTGAATGGATTTAATGAATCCAAATGAAAGTAAATGATAATGAACTGAATGCATTTGATGCAACTAAATGATAATGTCATGCCTTCATGATATATGAATGCAAGTTGGTGAGAAAATGTAGATGTGGAATGGAGATGTGAGATGATGTATCAGAGAACTCTGTCATGATTGTACCCAAGATAAATTTATATTAGTTTCTTTCTCATATAAACCTAAATTACTTGCATGCAAACAACAGATATGAATAATGAATGAACAAATGGATGGGTGATATTCAATGGAATGCAATATAAACAGATCATATTAGATGACGATCCATGGATTATTCATAGTGCTTTATTTTCATCATCGAGCATGGTAGTATCGATCTTGGTCGAGGTAGCAGAAACCAAGGTTGAGCGTTTCACCTGTAAGCAAACATCGCAGACAAGGAAAGTTCCCCTCCATTCTGGTTCATGTACAAATGGTCGAGGTATACACTGTAGTCAGTAAGCTATAGTGATCCATGATTGTATCTTTGCATAGGATCATAGAGCTTAGTGAACTTCCCATGTAGACACCATTAATATATGCCCCAGAACTTCATTGGCACAATCCGCAAAAAGCAAACAAAGAAAAAGATATCAAGAACCATCCTGGCTACTCTAATCACTTATGGATATCCAAGAGTAGCGTAGGAACCTGGTATAAATAAAAAAATAAAAAATCAACCAAGTACTTATTAGCCAAACCGAATTTTCTTGTCAAAGAAAATGTTACCATGTCTTGTTTGTGAGGAAGGATGCATCCTTGTGAAGACAGTTGTGTGCAGATGTTTTGATTGGTTGGTTGATTTGATAGGTCGTCATCATTTGAGTAGCTCAAAATATTGTGTTTGTGTCTTTTTGTGATGTGTATGTGTAAGGAATAATATACGTTGCAATGTTTGTGAGTGATTTTTGATGTTTTTGTCATGTTTTTGGTTTTTGTGAGTGTCTTTGGGATTTTGCTGAGATTTTATGAATGTTTTTGGTATATTTTCAAGACAATTTTGAATGAGAAACTCAATGAATCACAAGTAATGGAGAATCCACTTCCATCAATAGGTTTAAGAATATTTGCCCCCAATTAGATGTCGCTATGAAAGCGTGACGTGGGAAACATGAAGTAATAACCCTAATTACATATCAATAACAAGACATGGTATCAATGATGGGTGAATGAATGCAATGGATGTGATCACAACGATTTTGAAAGAAAATGGATCCATATCCTTTACGAATGGCACCTATTTTCTAGGTTTTCACCAGCGTACTTACCCAAGGTGCCACCAGAGTGATTTTCACCATTGGATGAATGATTTTTTTTGCAATTTTCTTGATTTTTGTGTATTTTGTTTAGGACTATTTTCTGAATGTTTTTGGTATTTTCTAATATTGGAGGAGCATGATGCTTTGCACAGCTTTATTTATGAAATATTTTTAGATGCATGTTGATTAGATCTGCTAGTATTTCTCCCTCTAAAGTGGCTAACTGATATGCCCTAGACCCGAAGATGACATATGGACCCAGCCAATTGGATTCAAACTTGCCCTGATGTTCTCTGTTTGGTTGATTGCAAGGATTCTCCTTGAGAAAAAGATCTCCTACTTCATATGTGCAAGGTTTGACCCGATTATTGTAGCTTCTAATCATGTACTGTTGATAGGCTTTTAGGTGGTTGCTTGATACTTCTGCTTGACCATTGCCTTGTGGGTAATATGGGGTGGAAAAATGGTGTTGGAAATGAAACTTCTCACAGAGTTCATGGACATCCTGATTTTTGACTATCTTTTTGAGGATCCTCAATATGTTCTTCTTTGATGCTTCTACTTGACCATTGCCTAGTGGGTAATATGGGCTGGAAAAATGGTGTTGGATATGAAACTTCTCACAGAGTTCATGAAAAACCTAATTTTTGAAAGGAAGGTTGTGATCTATGATGATGGACATGGGTACACCATACCAATAGATGATGTAATTGTGGATGAATGAGGTGATCTTCTTGTCGGTGACTTGGGTGAGTGGAACATCTTCGATCCACTTCGTCAAGTATTATGTGGCGGTAATGATAAATTTATGACCGTTGGATGAATATGGATGGATTTTACCCACAAGGTCAAGTCCCCATTGACAAAAGGGCCATGGTGTTGTGATAGGTTGCAATTCCCGTACCAAGGCATGTATCAGATCTCTGTGAACTTGGCACTTGCACTTTCTGACAAAGTAGTAGGAGTCTTTTTCCATGGAGGGCCAATAGTATCCAGCTCGCATGATTTTCTTTGCTAGTGAAGGACCACTTGAGTGAGACCCACAAATTCCTTCATGTACCTCTTCCAAGGCTTTTATTATCTCATCTAGTTCCAAACATCAAAGGAGGGTACCATCAAGACTTTGCATGTATCGAGAGGTTTGGCAGATAAAGTTTTTTCATTAGTTGTTTGATTGGTTAGGGGGAAGTGTGTGATCACGTAGGTAAGTGAAAAACTCACTGTACCATGGGGAGTCCAAACCGACAAGGCGACATATCATTTTAGATTCAGGGATATCATAAGCGGGGATCCAAATCTGTTCTACCAAGAACTCATAGTGTGTCAAATTTTGTGGAAGATCTAGGAGAGATGCAATAGTAGCCATTGCATCGACAACTCAATTCTGATCTCTTGGTACTTGCTCAAATGTGATAGTTGTAAATGATTCTTTGAAACTATCTACCATCCTTTTGTACAGAATGAATTTATCATCCTTTGTTAGGTATTCATCGGTGACTTGTCGGATGACTGGCTAGGAATCTCCATATATCTGTAGCTCTTTCAAATTTCATTGTATGGCCAATCTAAGTCTTGTGATTAAGGCCTCATATTCTATTATATTATTTGTGCATGGGAAAGTGAGCCTGTAGGACTTCAGGATGTTGTCACCTTGAGGTGTGATAAAAAGAATACCTACCCCTAAGCCATGTCTAGTGTATGAGCCATCAAAATATAGCTTCCAGGGTTGTGTACCTATGATCATGAAGATTTATTCATCCAAAAAGTTGAAAACAAGAGGATGGTCTCCTTTGAGTGGTGCATCAACTAACTAATCTGCAATAACTTTTCCCTTGGTAGCTTTGTGGTCCACATACTCAATATCAAATTCACTTAGAATCATAACCCTTTTGGCCAAGCGTCCTATCAATGTTGCCCTGCTGAGTAGGTACTTGAGTGGATCTATTTTGGCAATGAGTTGTACCTTGTGCATCAACATGCATTGCCTCAATTTGGTGGCTGCCAAGATAACTACTAGGCAAGCTCACTCAATAGGTGTGTAATTAAGTTCATAGCCTACCAGTGTTTGAGAGATGTAGTAGACAGCACATTCTTTTCCTTCAACATTATGTTGTGCCAGTAGTACTCCTAATGTTGTGTTTGTAGTGGAAATGTATAGCAATAAAGGTCTTCTTGGATCAGCTGGAATCAACAATGGTGAATTCATTAGGTAGTCTCTAAGCATTTGGAATGCTTGCTGGCATTTTGCATCCCATTTAAAGTGGATATTTTTATGTAACAGATGGGTGAAGGGATGACATTTATCAGCCAATTATACAATGAACCACCGAATGGATTGTAGTCACCCTTGTAATGTCCTCAACTGATTGATATTCTTTGGAGGTGACATGTCCATGATTGCCTGACTTTCATAGGATCTACCTCAATGCCTTTACTTGAATTAATGTATCCTAAGAGCTTCCTGGAAGTTACTCCAAAGACACATTTCTTCGGATTGAGACGGACGTGATATTGTTCTAATTTGTTGAATATTTTATCCAGTACTACAAGATGACCCTCTCTTGTTAATGATTTAGCTAGTAAATCATCCACATAATCTTCCATTATGGTGTGCATCATGTCATGGAAGATGGTAGTCATGGCTCTTTGATATGTTGCCTCTGCATTCTTTAGACCAAATGGCATCACATTCCAACAATGCGTTCCCCATGGACATGTGAAAGAAGTTTTGTGTTGATCCTGTGGAGCAATTTTAATCTGGTTATACCCTGCAAATTCATCCATAAGAGAAAGCATTGCATGACCTATTGTTAGATCAACAATCATGTCAATGTTCAGTAAGGGGATTTCATCTTTAGGACATGATTTATTCAAATCTTTGAAGTCCGTATAGATATGGATGCCCCCATTAGGTTTACCAATAGGTACAATATTGGAGATCCACTCTGCATAATCAATTGGTCTGATGAAACCAACATCCAAGAGATTTTTAAGTTCAGTTTTGACAAGAACGACAATTTGTGGGTTCATCTTTCTAAGATTTTGTTTGATAGGTTTAGTTCCTTCTGCTTCATTTAGGTGATGCATGATGAAATCTAGATCTAAGCCAGGCATGTCTGCATAAGACCATGCAAAGTTGATTTGGTACTTCTAGAAGAATTCCACAAATTTTGGTTATTCTTCAAGAGTTAATAGAGATGCCAAATGTATTTGGTGAGGAGTCTCAAGGGTCCCCACATTGAATTCTTTTGTTTCCTCTATCAGGATGGTTGATCTCTCCTAATTCGTACTAAAGGGGAGGATGTCAAACTGTTCATCCTCAGGTGCTTCGAAGAGGTTTTCACCTTTGGATACGCTCTTTGTTTTTACTTTTTTGGGATAAAAAAGTGTCACGATGTGGTTTTCACTAGAAGATCCATGTTTTATTGTAATATTTTTACAGCTGAAAATTTTGGCATCTACTCCAAAGTATGTTGTGCTATTAAGTTTGATGGAAAACCCAAATTTATGATCCCTGCTTGGTATGTTATCCCGTAATTCTAAAAATTCTATGAGTGCCTCATCATTTTGGAAATGGTCAAGGCATGGGGGATTCAGCTGGTTCCATTCAATGAGTTCAGGATGAATAATAGGCATCACTTCATCGACTAAGTTGAGTTCATGGGAGGCATCAGTGAGGGCTAATACGGAGGTGTGAAGTTCATCGATGGTACTCTCCTTGTCATATTCCGGTGTAGGATTTGATGTAGGGCCTGTGGAAGTTGCTTCTAGCTCAGGAACCCAAAAAGTTCTAATCCATGCTTCTCCATAAACTGGTATATCCTTATGAGGTGGAGGGGGTGACGTCTCTTCTTCATCTAAAGTATTTAAGTGTATTGAATCCCATTCCCACTCATGTGAGTCCATCTCTAAATGACTCTCTAGCATCCGATTATTGTACCAAGCTGGGATGTCTTTTCAATTGAATAGTGCATTAGTTACTGGCTTATGTACTTTTGGAGGTGGGATTGTTGGCGTTGTTGGTGTTGTTGGTGCTGTTGGTGGGGTTATTGGTGATGTTGGTGTTGCTGGTGCTACTGATGTTGTTGATGGGGTTATCGGTTATGTTGATTCTTCTGATGCTATTGATGTTGTTGATGGGGTTATCGGTTTTGTTGATGTTGTTGATGGGGTTATTGGTGTTGTTGGTGTTGCTGGTGCCATTGATGGGGTTGTTGGTGCCGCAGATATAGTCAAGGATTGCATCCTTGGAGTATTTGGCTGATATATGGGTTTGTTGGGTTTTCCTTTGAATCGAAGCTTAGGAAGAGATTCTTTTTGAAAACCTATTCCCATTTTATCTCTTGGTTTCAACTCACGTTGTAAGGTCTCTTATCGTCCTTGCTTGCAAGGTCCCAAAGCACTGTGGCCATCATAGCCCATTCTTTGCATTATAGTGAATCCTTTGCCATATTTATCAATGGGGAGCTTAGCTTGTGGTCTTTCTTTGTTGATAGGGTCTGTGTAGATCCATTCTGCCAGGTCTTCATCCATGATTTTCTCCTCTTGACTTATACCAAGGCTGAATTGTGCCAAAGTGCAAGTTCTTTTGGCTAGTAGTGTTTGAAGTAAACCTTGGGGTTTTCCTTGAGTTCTAGGGGATGTGAGTAGCTGCCCTACACAAAAGAGTTGGCTAAGCTTATATTCCACAGGACCTTCCTCAGCCATTTTCATTTTCAATTTCTCCTGCTTTGGTGTAGGGGTTGTTAAGCTGGAAAGAGAGGTTGGATTAACATATGATGAGGAAGGGGTAGCTTCTTTGTTGTTAGGTACGGTGATCTTTGGTTGATGGTGAATATTATTACAATATGCAAATGGATTAGCATCGTCAAGGATTGTAATTTCTACCCCATTATGTGGAAACTTGATACATTGGTGATAGGTAGATGGAATGGCTTGCATGGCATGTATCCAAGGTCTCCCTAACAATAGATTGTATGGAAAAGGAAGGTCTATAACTTGGAAAACCATATGCTTCACCACTAGCCCAACCCTGATGGGTAATATAACAACTCCTCTTGAAGAACATTTTGCATCATCATATGCTTTAATGGTTATCTTTTTGCTGGCATCCATTGATTCTACTGCATAACCCAATGTTGTGACTAACTACAAGGTGCATATGTTTAAGCCAACTCCATTTTCAATCAAGACTCGCTTGATTCTAAGTTGGTTTATGAATCCTTCAATATGAAGGGATGCATTATGGGGTTGTTGGAAGGATGTGTTGTCACTTTTGGTAAAAGTGAGACATGGTGATGACTTTAGACTAGCAATCATGTCTTTGGCAGGGACGGATGCTTCTTGGAGAGCTTGGTCCAAGATTGTTTTATATGAGGGGGATAAGCGCAAAATCTCTAATATGGATATGAGGGCTAGCGTCTTATCCAATTTCTCTACAAGATTATATTGTTTGGGGAGGGGTATCATTCCTTGTGGTGCTGCTTGAGTAGTAATCTTGCTACGACACATAATAACATTGCATGCAAGATTTGGATCTTTTATGGTAAGAGTTGTAACTTGTTCATTTGCATCATAAAGGTGATTCATAGTATAATTGTATAAAGCTTGTGTGTAATTGGTTGTGGTATATGTGTTTCTCCCTGAGGTGGAAGGACCCCTTTGATCATGTGATGTAATTGGATTCTTGAAAATTATGTGATCATCATTGGATTTTTTTGGGTCATGTCCCTCAATTTCAATTTCTCCTCTATCAATAAGATCTTGAACAAGATCTTTTAGTCGATGCCAATTGCTTGTTTTATACCCTCTTCCTTGGTGAAATTCGCAATGTTCATGATCTCACCACCATGGAGGCTTGACCTGAGGCTCATAATTGGATGTTATTGGTAAGGTCACAAGATTGAAGGATAACAATTGACATAAGATCGTTTCAATAGGTTCCCCTAAGGGTTTATATGTGTGTTTTGGCTTGTAGTTTTGTTTCTTTTGTTTTGGTTCCTCTTGTTGTGTATTGCGACCTTGATTTTGTGGATTATTGATAGTGTTGTTGTTAGGAGGGGGATTTTGTCCTGCAAACCTGACCACAAGTTGTGCAATTTTTACTATTCTTGCATCCACTATCCCATCATTGACAACATTCTTGTTTTTGTTCCAAAATTTTGGTTTATCACTATTATAATGCGGATGAGAACCATCTTTGGGTTCATTGTAAATTTTCATAAGCCTCTTTTTGATGAGGGCTCTTTCGTATTTGAGTCCTTGAGTGATCATTTCTTCAAAGGATTGTATACCCTTCATGTCTAAATGAAATTCCATTTCATCTCAGGTAGATGAAGGGAGCGTCTACTAGACAGCTGCCTCCACCGTTGTAGGAAAGTTGAGAATAACTCCCTTGGTTTTTGTTTGGTGTTGCACAAATTTGCCATGGTGACATCGCGTTCTATGTTGTGTACATAATGAGTGATGAATTTTTGGACCAGTTCTTCAAATATTATAATGCCACTTGGTAGTCTTGAAAAGCATTGTGTGGGTCAGTGGAAGAAGCTGAGTCCACTTTTTGGCCAAAAAGTGGAAGTGTTTTCCCTGATTTTCAGATTTTGTCTCATTTGAGATTAAATTTTGAAACACTTGGGGATTGAATCTTGGAAAAATTCAGTAATATAAAAGATAGCCCTCTGAGTGTACTTTACAAATATGTAATTTATTTTAATACCCACATAATAAAAAATAACTTTTGGAATGGAGTTCTAAAAACTATGTTTTAAAAATGCATGTTTCAGGACCATACCATGCATGTGGACGACCCACAATTTTTGACACAATTAAAATTATTTTCTCAAACCGTTTTGGGAAATGGTTTGTAACTCACTGAAGATTGATGAGAATATTCTTTTGTATTTTTTTTTAAATATTTTTTTTAATTAATTTTTTAATGACCGTAATTATATTTTTTAAAATTTGGCGTGTACTGCCCACACAATTTGACATAAACTTAACATTTTTAAAATTTATTTTTTTTAAATAGAAAATATTTTTTTGTAGATTGATGACATATAATTTTTTTCAAAATTCATTAAAATAAAAAAGTTATTAAATTAACAAAATTAGTTAATATTTCAAGTTTATGGACCCGATTTAGTATAAATTAAATGAAAAATAGTTAAAATAATCAATTTTTAAATAAATTTACATATTTAGAATCTAGACAGTATAATCTGAAATGGGTTTTAATTTCGTATAAAAATTCTCTAATTACAGGCATGTAAATTATTTCAGAAAATCATATTTGTGCTTTCATTCATGGAGATTTGAATTTGCAGGTCCATGTCTTAGGTGTGGCCATCCCAGGCCTATCCCGGGCCTAATCCTGAGCCAAGTGGTGGGTTGTGGAATCAACTTCCACAGAACGGGCCCCCATTTTCAAACAAGGGCGGCTTGTGGAAAAAAAAGGAAAAATACAATTTAGAAATGAGGGCCCGTTCCCCTTTCTAAAAAATGGGCTCCCATTTTGTTTAAAAGTGGGCCCCCATTTTAGAGAAAAATGGGGGCCCATTTATTTTTGGTTCGGGCCCCCGTTACCTTTCAACTCAGGAGCCCGAAGCATAAATGGGCCCCCGTTTATAAGAGCGTGTTTTCCAACACACAAACTGATAGTTATGATACTTAATGTAAGTACAAATCCAATAGCCAACAAGATGAGAGGGGGGATAAATCATACAAACTTAATCATCCATAAAAACATCAGATTCAACCTCGGTAACATATATATTAGTCATATAATCAAAACTGTCAAACATGCAAACTCAAAAGCATATGAACAATATAAACCTCATAACACCAGATTTAATGTGTAAACCCAAATAGGGAAAAACCACTGTGGGATTTTGGACCCACTAAGAAATATACTCTTCTAGAGTATGCTCGGTTAAAAGCAAATCCTGTTAAAGATTACAAACACATTGCTAGATGTGACCCGGTTAAGGGATTTCCCTTAGATCTATTAGGATCTTCACTTTGTTAGAAGTGACCTTGTTAAAGGATTTCAAACACTCAATAAGAATGTCACCTTGCTAGAGGATTTTACAAATAAGATTGTTAAGTCCACTCGGTTAAGAGATTTTCTGCTACTTCTCAAAATAATAGTAATAAAAATATGTCTACAACTTCACATCTAAAAATGTTGAAGCAGATTCTTATTTGCTCAATACAATCAATTCATAGGACTTATCTTGTCCCTCTGTTGGGCTATATACTCTCTTATCAAAATAGGTCTTCAAGCTTCTGTGCTCGGTAATCACTATGTAGCATCCCTGTGCATACACTTGCCCACATACATTGTTTATCAACAGTTTCCTATTTATAAACAATCTTCTAACCGCTTAATCTCCTTGATCACATTTCCCATGATCAATCATAGCCATCAGATCTTCAATCTTCTCCAGGTTCAATGTATCCTTTGATCTAAAAATGTTTTACCCCGCCTTGGAACTTGCATTTTCACCTTGGAACTTGTGTTAGGGTATTGCGGTTCAATCTGAGCTGTAGATCTTCCTACCGATCTTTCTTTACCATAGATTCTTTAATCAATCTTCATACACGACTTACCAATCATTTAATTTGCTCCATCTCATCAACTTCCTTCATTAAATATCACATGTAAACATTTAATGCATTCTGTTATAGCTCGATTGTAACTCGGTAAATACTAAACTTCATTCGGTAGACATTCTGCCTTCATTAACCGATAGTGATAACCTTAGGGTTTACCGACTAGGTTCCTTAGGGTTTATCGACTAGGTTCTTTGCCCGGTAACATAGTATAGTATTAACCTTTCTAACAATAGCATATGTAGGATATCAAAATGTAGACACCTAAAATTGTCATGTCTAATTAAATAAATATTTTATTTATTTAATTATCTAAGCCTAATTCTTCTATTAATTAAATGAATTTTTATTTATTTAATTAATTCATTTATCCTCTTCTAGCCTTATTTCTCATTTAAATAAATACATTTATTTATTTAAATTATCCCTTTCCTAAATTAAATAAATATTTTATTTATTTAATTGATCCCACTTCTTCTATTAATTAAATAAATCTTTATTTATTTAATTAATTCATTATCTTTTTCTACACATGACACATGTCATTCATCTCTTAATTCATACACTACCTACCCCTTTCATTATTTTACTATTTCCTTTACCTACCCTCTAATCCTAGCCGACCTCCTTTTTACACCTCTCAATCTTAACCCTCCATTTCTTATAGTGTCTTCTATTTAAGGAGATGCTTCCTTCATTATCAAACCCTAATGCCCTAATCACTCAGGCTAATGACCTAACTACTTGATCAATTGACTACACTACGATCCTACTTGCAACCACATTCCGTTCTTTGTTGAGCTCTTGTGCATATAAAATCTGAGAGCAAATATATCAAGCAAGATCAATGGAGATAGGAAGAATGGAGATCAAAACCCTATTGGACATGTGATGGTATAATCTTTGTGATTTTGAGATATTTTGCATTGTCTTAGGTTATCTTCATATGTTATGGTGGATCTTTGTTGATTGTTAGGCTAGGGTTTAGTGGTTGGATTCATTTTAGCCTTTCAATATTGTTATTATTGTTATCCATTTTCACCATAAACATTTTGGAACGCCCGGTGGGACTCTTGTCCCTTTGCATTTAACAATTTTGTTGCAGATTTCGCATTTTTGAAGTTGCAGATCGGACAATTTCGATGATATTTTAGGTTTTTTTCCGCGTCTGCGAGTGTTCGGATCGCGTTTTTGTGTTTCAGAAGCATCTGCGATAGAGGGAATCGCGTCTGTGTTTCTGTCAATTTTTATTTTTGCAGGTTTCTGAAAGGTGCGTCTGTGACTCCTAACCGCGTCTGCGCTGCATTGGACCGCGTTTGCGTCATTTAAAAGCGTCTGTGATCTCTAAGCGCGTTTGTGCATAACAGAACCACGTCTGTGTCATACAGATGCGTCTGTGTCTGGTATAGAGGCGTCTGTGCTTTCTGTTTTGCAATTTCAATTTTTCTGAGATTCGGGTTTTCGGATTTTGTACTTAGGGTTTCAGATCTGGTTTATTTTCGGCTAACCCTTGCAGATCTAGCTAACCTGGTTTGTGCAGCTTGCTTTGGAGGCAAAAACGTTTTTGTTGAAGGCCCCTTTTTCACAAAGTCTTTTGGGTTTTCTAAAATTTACCTAACTTGTGTGCTTGCAGGAAGGGGTTATCATTTGAAACAACCCAAACTACTAACAATTTTGTTGCAGGGCCTTTGCTAGGGTTTTGTAATTTTGTTGTGTGCCTTGTTTTCATAGATTAGCAAACACTTCCATTGGTGCACTAAAATTGAATCATTGTCTTTTGTGTCTTGAGCAATAGGCTCTTTTTGTTTAATCTTTAGAGGGCCTGTCTTCCCGTGTGGTCATTAGGACTACTAGTGAGAAGAGAACGACCCAAGTGGTAGCGAGGAAAACCCACCTCATCCAAACCACTATAATCAAATGTATTCATGGTGAAAACTATGAATAACGTGTGCTGATTAGTTCATACCGACACTATGTCTCCCCATAAACCCGTTTGATCAAATTTATTTGATCATTTGTAGGGCGTAACCCCTACCGGCTGGGAGCCTTCTGTATTTACAGAGATGAAAGTGCCGCATGTATGGCCACATGAGCGGATGCCCTTACTAGCACCTCTTTGTTTTAGATGCCCAAATCCTTCTAGTTGTTGAGGCAGGAGGTCGGACCTCTGGTAGCGACCCACACACATACGGTTCTTAGTAGAGATACAAAGTTCGCCATGGGGAGTTTTCATGGGGACTGATGCTTGGCTGACCCGAGAAGTGAGTGCTGAGGGTGGAGCTAGTGAGGTCAAGCATCTAAGTATCCGCTCTGAATAGCGTAGCCTCGGGGGTAAAACCCTATGTGGGATCAACAACTATTGTCTTGGCCAGCCCTAAGATTTGTGCTTGTCTTATGCTAAACACTCAAACATTCAAGACAAAACAGCAAAACATTGTGTCTTTTGTGTCTTCAAGTGTATGCAAAAACTTTTTACATCAAACAACACACTTTTGGAGTCTAAACAATTTGCAAACATTGAGTCATCAACATTGTGTCCTCTTGTCATGAAAAACAGTCGAAAAATCAGATTTGGTCACAACAAAACAACTTCACAGATAGGAAAAATTGCACTAAGGTTACAGAAACGCGTCTGTGTCTGTTTAAACCGCATCTGTGTCAGATAAGTGTGTCTGTGAAGTACAGAATAGCGTCTATGTTTTTATCAGCATCTGTGTCAAACAGAGAGGCGTCTGTGTCAGATAATCGCGTCTGTGAAGTATACAGAGGCGTCTGTGTCAGGATTTGAAAACTTTAGTAGTCAAGCAAACAAAGAAAATCAGTTTCGGCATACTTGAGCTTCTTAGGTTGTCTCTTCAGGTTTCATCTAGCATTCAACCTGTCCTTGGGTCTCATACAGTCCATCATTGCTTCACATCTCATTTTACATTCACAATTGTCTAAACTTGAGTCAAAAGGTCACTTGCTTGTCCTCATCATACTTTGTCAACACACTACATACAACTACACTTTGCTAAGTTGTCCCTCATCAAGGTTTCTTACCTTTGGGTCTCATTTGGTCTTACTTAGAGTCAAGGTCAGCTTACCTCATCAAGAGAAACTATCCTCTCTTTGGAAGTCACACCTACTCTACTACTTACATACTTGGTCTTACACTTTGGACATTGCAAGTACACCTCAGATTCATTTACACTCCATACAACTCTTGGTCTTCCATACTCTTTTCATTTTTCATCTAGTCTCTCACATCTTGGTCTAACACCTAGTTCATGGTTGAAACACGCCTTCAAAAATCTAGGAGAATAGCTAAAGAAGCTCAAGAATCTGTAAATATGAGTTCTTATGAGTATGACAATGATCTATTCTACAATCCTGAGCACACTACATTACCAGACATGAATGTTTATAGACACAATCCAAATGTGGAAAGCGCAAACACTATAAACAACAATGCTACACACAATGACACAGTGGACAACTCTTCAATACTATCAGCAGACATACAAGAATCCATAATGGATCCTCAATTCAATAGATTGGTTGAAGAGATAATGAGGAGAGATCGACAATACTTTCTAAACATGATGGCACATAGTGGAGCTAAAATACCGCATGATTTTGACTTATCTCAACTTATGGAAAGTTGACCCTCACAACAAACTCAACCTAACATGGATCAAAGGAGACCAAATAGTGGAGGAAATAGAGGACCGAATAATATGATGCCTGAGTCACCATCAGCTTTGCTTCAAAAGCCAGCAATCCCACATACACAAGCTCAAACATATGATACTTACACTCAAGGACCATCATGGAGGCCTTATGCTCAATCACATGCTCAAGGTATGAATCAATCAAAACAAGTGGATACTCAAGGACATCCTCAAAATTTTGACACAAGGAGACCTCATGTCAAATTTGGGGGCAACACAATGGAAAATGAAAGGCCTATTGAATATGGTTTATACACACAAAATAGATATGGAGTCCCTCAACATGAAGTTATGCCAAGTGCTCCATATATACCACAACAATATAGACCTCCATATGGACATGTCTACGATCAGTATCATCCATACATGCAACAAGCTCCTCCTCAAATGGGTGTTTCAAACATGGGGTATGCTACAAGAAATCAATCTCCACCTAAAAGTAATTTGGAACAACAAATTAGAGATCTACAAAAGAAGATGGAGGACATGAGTACACCAAAACCTACATACACTATGAGAGATATATGTCCTTATCCCTTCGATAAGAGCATTCCAATGCCTCCATTTCCTCCACACTTTGTAACGCCAAAATTTGACAAATATAGAGGGAGAGGAGACCCCAAGGCACACATAAGACAATTCTTCACAGCTTGCATTGAGGTAGCGGCAGAAGAAACATACTTGATGAGGTTATTCCCACAGAGCTTAGGCGATCAAGCTATGGAATGGTTTTCTCAATTACCTCCCGGTATTAAGTCATGGGGCGACTTGGCAGAGGCATTCATTCAGCATTTCTCTTACAACATTGAAACAGATGTCTCAGTTACTACCTTGTGCAATACGAAACAAAAGGAAGAAGAATCTTTCGCAACATTTTTACAAAGATGGAGAAACTTAGCTAGCAGATGCTCTTGTGAAATTCCACAAAAACAAATGGTGGAGATGTTCACACAAAATGTTAATAAGGCTATTGGCTATGATCTCAGAAAAGCTTGTTTGTCTACATTCAAGGATGTTATTGAAAAGGGCCTAGCAATAGAAAAGGTCTTAATTGAACAAGGAGTTATCAAACTATTCAAAGAAAACAAAGAGGACTTTAAAGGAAAGGACAAACCAAAATTTTGGAACAAGAACAAGAACACAGTTAATGATGGTGTTGTCGATGCAAACACAGTGAGACCCAAGTTCGTCTTTTCTAGATCAAGTTCTACCAACAATCAGTTGAACACTCAAACAACTTCTAGACCATGAAGGAAGTACACTCCATTGGGGGAACCACTTGAATCGGTATTCAAAAAGCTTGTAGCAAACAAAGTAATTACAGTTCCAGATTTTCCTCCTTATGAACCAAAGGTAAAACCAAATTGGTGGAATGATGATGAGTATTGTGAGTTTCATAAGAGCAAGGGTCACAAGACAGGTAATTGCCATCGATTGAAAAACATTGTGCAAGATCTCATTGATAGAGGCGACATTGAGATTGAGGGACATTCATCTAATCAAGAGCATGAGATGTTTAAGGAACCATTCTCAAAACATGACAAAGGAAAAGCCAAAGTCATAGATGATCAAGCCAATTACACTAGAGCACCTTACAATTATGATTCTACTATCAATCACATCTCAATGGACAATCATATTTCTACTATCACTATCAAAAACAAAAATCCTGAGAATCCTTCTTAGAGACCCAAGATTGTCCTAAAAGGTGTGGGATCTTCCTCTGAATCTACCTCTGAATGTCATGTTACAACCCGTCGAGGTAAGATTACATTGCCAGGTACCTCCACTAAGAATACCAATCCTTCATCAACCAAGCTTGAGTACGACCTTGTAGAACAGTTAGGGAAGACACCCGCGCTCATCTCTATTCTTGAGCTCTTACGCATATCTCCTGCACATAAAGCTATCCTTGACAAAATCTTGAGAGATACTGCCGTCCCTACTGATCTGAACGTGGACCAGTTTCAAGCCATGGTGGGATACCTATCCGTTCCACACTCCCTCACGTTCACAGAAGCCGATGACGCCTCCATAAGTCAGCCACATAATGCACCTTTACACGTTGAAGCTTTCATACATAAACATCGAATAAAGCGAGTCCTGATAGATGGAGGAGCAGGTCTTAATATTTGTACATTGAGCACCATCAGACAATTGGGATATTCTGACAAGGCTGTGAATGCTACAAACCAAATCACCATTAAGGCTTATGATGATGAAGAGCGCTCGTCCAAGGGCACAGTCACCTTACCGCTAAGAATAGGGCCAGTTACAAAGGATGTGGTTTGTCAAGTCCTAGATCTAGATCTCACGTATAACATATTGCTAGGACGTCCGTGGATTCATGAAATGAGGGCAGTCCCATCAACATACCATCAATGCATAAAGTTCCCTCACAATGGAGTCGAGGTAACGGTCAATGGTGATCCAAATCCATTCATATATTGTAATAACTTGAGATCACATACTGAAACTATCATTCCCAATAATTGTGAGGCTACTCCTTCTTCGGCATACATTGATCCTGAGTCATTAAAACCCTCGACATCCAAACAAGGTGAACTTAGAGGCAAGTTTCAAGACAAAGGCATGGGAGAATACACTCTGAATCAGACAATGTTTTTACGACAAGTCATGACCTCTCCCAAGGAATATGGGAGGCCACATCTTAACAAGCAAATCTCCATCATGATACTCAAATGGGATCCTACCATCTTTCAAAAATGGGGTGAACTAGAAGAAGAAAATTTATATAAAATGCTCTATAAAGACGTTGAAGAGGACACACATGATCAGATTATTATACCCTGTGAGAACTATGGCAAAGGCTTCAAAATTTTGCAAAGATTCGGGTATGATGGAAAAAGCCCTCTCGGACTACACAAAGAAGGTGTCATGGAGCCCTTACAACCTGAGCTAACTACAAGAAGGGAATGCTCCAAGGGGCTTGGTTTTCTGAATCCCAGACTACACAATAAAAGAACAAAAGAGGTATGGCGAATTAAAGTTGCCGAAGTTCAACAAGAGGATTACTATTCCACAGATTCTAATGAGTGGGAATGGGGTTCAGACAAATCCTCCAGTGACTATGAGCTCACTGAAACATTCAGAGAGCCAGATGAACCCACAAAGGAGGAGGAATTTTACAAAAAGTTCAGAGTTGGTCACGAACCAACTCATAAGGATCCCGCACAAGCTTCGTTTCAAGGTCCTAGGTCAAAATCACATAGGATGAGGACACCTGTCCCAAAAGGCTCTACTAGTGATGACAATTTGGATTCGCTCACGATCGAAACTGATGAGGAGAGTGCCATCGATGACCTCGACGATTACCTTGACGTACCTGAATATAACCACATCTTCACTATTAGTCCAGCAAACCCTGAAAGCACTAAAGACCTTCCCCTTGTTCATCCCCAACTCATTGACTGGGATCATGAAGGACCAGCACAATTTGATACATTTCAAAATGACGAAGCTATTATCGACTACCTTGGCATTCGAGATGATCTTCCCCCTGGAGACCACAAAGCAGGATACGCCATAGAGCTCAACAACATAGCATACTTTGGTGAAGGTGTCGGGCCTTCTAGTCGCAAAAATGTGAAAATAAAAACAAAACAAGGGTCTTATGGCGAAAACTACACTGTGGCGCTATCTGACTCCAAAAAAGTAAAAAGAAAGGACGTATCTGAGGGTGAAAACCTCTCTGAGGCGCCCGAAGATGGAAGGCTCGACATTCTCCCAGCATCATATGAGGAAAAATCATCCATGTTGGTAGAGGAGACTATAAAGACAAACATTGGTACAGCAGAGGTTCCACACAACATATTTTTGGCTCAATCATTGACAGAGGCCGAGAGAGCAAAATTCATAAGCTTCTTTAAGGGATGACAAATCAACTTCGCATGGTCTTACGCGGATATGCCTGGGCTAGACCCGGATTTGGTGATGCATCATTTAACAGTCAAACCGGGGGCAAAACCAGTAAAGCAGAATTTAAGGAAAATGCATCCACAAGTGGCATTGCTAGTCAAGGCAAAGCTGGAGAAATTACTGGATGTCGGATTCATACGCCCAATTGATTATCCTGAATGGATTTCCAATTTAGTACCTATCAGCAAACCGGATCGCAGCATCTGAATATGTACAGACTTCAGAGATATCAACAAGGCTTGTCCAAAGGACGATTTCCCATTACCAAACATTGACTTGATCGTTGACCTCACAGCAGGCCATGAAATGTTATCTTTAATGGACGGATTTTCTGGATATAATCAGATCAGGATTGCACCTGAAGATCAACATAAAACATCATTCACTTGTCCATGGGGAACCTTCTGTTGGAATGTCATGCCTTTTGGGTTGAAAAATGCAGGCGCTACTTATCAAAGAGCGATGACCACTATCTTTCATGATCTCATGCACATAACAGTGGAAGATTATGTTGATGATCTCTTGGGAAAATCAATAGACAGAGATACACACTTGGACATACTTTCAGTTGTCTTTGATCGGCTAGAAAAATACAAGGTAAGACTAAATCCAAAGAAATGCGTCTTTGGAGTAACCTCCGGGAAGCTCCTAGGATTCATTGTGTCTAAAAGAGGAATAGAAGCTGATCCAGCAAAAGTCAAGGCTATCTTGGACATGCCGCCACCCAAGAATATTAGTCAACTTTGATCTTTACAAGGGAGACTCCAGTCCATACGAAGATTCATAGCACAACTTGCAGATAAGTGTAATCCTTTCGAGCACCTGCTACACAAAAACATCAAGTTCAAATGGGATGAGAACTGTCAACAGGCTTTTCAAACGCTCAAAGACTATCTTTTGAACCCGCCAGTTTTGATGTCACCAATTCCAGATCAACCATTGCTACTTTACATATCGGCTACTCCGACAGCACTGGGGGCACTCCTAACACAGCACATACCTAACGGCAAGGAAAAAGCAGTCTACTATATCAATCGCACATTGGTGGGATATGAGCTAAACTACACACCAATCGAGTGTGCATGTCTCGCTGTAGTCTTTGCTTCACAAAAATTATGACATTATATGCTCACTCACAAGACTAAGTTGATTGCCAGAATTGATCCACTAAAATATCTTCTCAACAAAGCTACACTTACTGGGCGGCTGGCCAAGTGGGTAATGATTTTGAGTGAATTTGACATCGAGTACGTGGACAGAAAAGCTATAAAAGGACAAGCCATTGCAAACCAATTGGCAGATGCTCCCATGATAGATGATGCTCCTCTACAGTCAGAATTTCCAGATTAGTCCATTCTAACAATATCACCTGCAAAGCCATGGCAATTATATTTTGACGGCTCATATACACAACATGGGGCAGGAGCGGGTATACTCTTTATAACTCCCCAAGGCGATTCTATACCAAAGTCATACCGCTTATCATTTCCATGCACTAACAATATAGCAGAATACGAGGCATTAACAACTGGGTTAAGAATTGCAGTTCAATGGAAGATCCAAGAACTTCGTGTTTTTGGGGATTCTCAACTTGTCATCCGTCAAGCAACTAATGATTATCAAACAAAAGATGAAAAGCTAATGCCTTACAAACAACTGGTAGATGAGCTGAAATAGCGTTTTGCAAAGATAGAGTTTGAGCAAATACCAAGAGAACAGAATCGCGCTGCAAATGCCATGGCTACAATTGCTTCGCTCATTGATCTACCACAAAATGAGACCTGCTATGAATTCCTAGTAGACAACCTGCTGATACCGTCATATGAGATCACCCCTACGGAAATGATATGTGTTGTTGGTCCTGAATCCCAGTTATATGGTCCCATATTCACATACCTTCGCGACAATATCTTACCTCCCGATCTATCGAACAATCAACGCCGCACTTTCATTCGCCAATCCTCTCGATACGTCATTTTAGCAGATATCCTATACCGACGAGGTCTAGATGGCACCCTTCTTAGATGTTTAGAGAGTGACGAAGCTCAGATTGCGTTACGAGAAGTGCATGAAGGGATATGTGGTCCGCATACTAGTGGTCCTACCTTGGCCAAGAAACTTATCAGGACTGGATACTACTGGCCTACTATGGAAAAAGATGCATATCAGTTTGTCAAGAAGTGTAAGCAGTGTCAAATTCATGGAGACCTCATACATGCACCAGCACAAGAACTACAACCACTTGCATCTCCTTGGCCCTTTTGTCAGTGGGGACTCGATCTCATAGGCAAGATTCACCCTCCTTCTTCCAATGGACATAAATTCATTATTACAGCCATAGAGTATTTTATAAAGTGGATTGAAGTCGTGCCTCTCACACAAGTTACTGGGAAACAAATCGCTACCTTCATTCTAAACTACATCATTTGCCGATACGGGATTCCTACTTCCATTGTTACTGATAACGGACGTCCCTTCAAAAATCAGGATGTTCGTGAACTCTGTGAGCGCTTCCATATTGCCCACCATTTCTCCACACCATATTACCCCCAAGGTAATGGCCAAGCTGAGGCGTCTAATAAAACAATTCTCAAAATCCTTAAAAAGACAGTCGACGACGCTGGCCGTAACTGGCATATCCAACTCAATCCTGCACTTTGGGCCTATCGCACAAGTGTCTGCACACCTACAGGAGCTACACCCTACTCACTTGTCTACGGCTCTGAAGCCATCTTGCCTATTGAGGTCGAGTTACCTTCTCTACGGGTCTCCTTGAGAAACATAATCAACGATGAAGACTACAGAGTCTCTCGCTTACAAGAACTAGAACTGCTGGAGGAACGAAGGCACACTGCTTTTAATCATCTCAAGGCTTACCAACAACGAATGAGTCACAGTTACAATCACAAAGTTAAGCCTCGCACATTTGAGGTAGGTGACTTAGTACTCAGAGAGAACCCCAAGAATCAGCAAGACAGAGAGAAGAAGGGCAAGTTCGAACCAAACTGGCTTGGTCCTTACATCATTACAGCGGTATATGGATCTGGGGCATATCAGCTCTCAACTATAGAAGGTGAACCCTTGGAGGATCCTATCAACAGCATGCACCTTCGCAGGTTCTACGCATAGCTCTTTGGAATATCCTAATTCAAAAATACAAAAAAATCAAAAAATTCAAAAATACAAAAAAATCAAAAAATTCAAAAATACAAAAAAAAAAAATCAAAAAATTCAAAAATACACAAAAAAATTATAAAACAAAAAAATCGTTACTTGGTGAAAACCTGGCAAACAGGCGCCTTGTGACACAAAAAAAAAAATTGAAAAATCAAAAAAGTAAAGAGAAATAATTTCGTCCAACGGTGAAAACCACTTCGGTGGCGCCCTGGGCAAGTACCATGGTGAAAACTGGGTCACCAGCGCCATGCGTAGAGACTTTGCTCCTCCCTCCTTCAGGATTCACTTTCATCCTTTCACTTCGCGCACACTCACAACCTATTCATCCATAATAAGCTTACCCATTCCCATCATGGCTTGTTATTGATCTACCTAAGATTGGTTAGCCACCCATAAACCTCCCTTCTCACATCCCTTTCCATCCATAATAAATTCGATCCTATCTGTGGCTAAGGCAAAATCCTACGTCTAGTGATGGGTGTGGAACTGAGAACATCACATGTTTTGAGGAGTACAGTTTCTTCCAGCTTCCTTCAAGTTTATTCGCGCACAATCCGCAATAAAGCAACATTCGCATCACAGATCTGCAATAAAGTTTCATCTTCTCCGCAATAAAGTATCAGTTTCATGGATTCAGTCAATTTCAAATGAGACACAGCAGCAACAATGAGCTCCAACAAAATCAAATCTTTCAACAGACTCAGACAACATATGGTTCAGTGCTATCGATCCTTTTTGTGAAAGTGAACATTGTGACCATAATGAAATAAGACTTATACAAGTGACAAGAGGCACTAAACTTGAGGACTACAATGGATGTTGGTGTCGAGTCTTGGTTTTCTTTTGATTTTATCTTTTTGGTGACATGTCTTTTAGCTTTTCCAGGATGACTTTAACTAGAGATTTTATCTCCAGGATGTCTTTGACCAGAAAGGCGAGGATGGGGTATCGTCACCTATTTGCATTTGTTGTCTGTGGATTGTCTCTTAGTAATGCTATGACTTGTCCAAGGATATAAGGACATTGTGAGTCTAGTATGAACTGGGGCATTCCTTGTTTGTGACTATCTTATCTCCATGCAAACGGGTACAATGACTTTCTGGGCCAAACATATGCCTCGATTGTCATAACCTATCTTGCCATAATAAAGCTCAATGATGATAACACACAAGAAGCTCTTTCACGTTCATATCTTCTATCTTCCATCCCCCTTTCTTGATTGACTTCCATCGTCCTTCTCGAGTCTGTGTAGCCTACTATCGCATGACTGAGTATAATGACACACCAAAAATATTTGCATTTCATATAGTTTACATCTGCATCACCACATATAAGCATTTCATACGTACATATAGATATCACAATTGCATCACATCCTGCATACAACACATGTTAGTACATCTCACATTTTCATTATGTAAATAATCATTTGCATTATCATATTCATCTGCATTACATACATTCACATTTGCATCATGCATCACATATACAACATAAAAGAACAAAAATATATTGCATTGCATCATATAAGCATCCATATCATAAAACATGCATCACATAAGAACATCTCATCACATAAGGTACACATGCATATAGCTGCCGCAAAAAAAAAAAATGGATCATCTCATATATAATCAAAATGTGTCATGATACAATGATGTCAAAAGAATCATATGGCTACAAAATCACCCGCAGGTGTCTACAATACAAAAATGGTACATATACTGATACAAAGGGGAGCCCTCTATGGCTATGATGAACTCCCTCCCTCGGAGCCGCTGGCCTCGACGGAGTCTGAGCTCTAGATGGTCCCGCTCCAGGATCCCCCTGCCTGTCTGGTGGTGGTGGAGGACCCATGACCCCACCGCTGGATGCCTGCCTCCTACGACTCCCTCCCGTAGCCATCGTTGTGCGCGACGATCTATGGAAGCTCCTCGCCCGCTGGCACGGCACCATAGTACAGATCCCTCCAGTAAGCGATCTCCTCTCCAGCTCGCAGCACATATGCGTAGCCTGCCCCTGCATCCTCTGCTACCTGCCTCCCTGCACTCAGAGCTGTCTCGGCCTCAGTATATCGCTGGATGGCCTGGTCTCTCTCCCGCTCTGTGTCCCTGAGCCTGATCCTGAGGCGATCCCTCTCCTGCTCCAAATCCGCAATCTCGTCTGCCTGGCCCTGGCAGATCTCTCTCAGCCCTAGCAGCTCATCCTCCTCAGGATCACCACCCTCAGCCTCTGCCTGTGGCTCCTCCTCTGCAGGTGCCTGCACCTGTCCCTGTCCCTGCACTTGTCTCGGTCCCTGTGCTCTAGGACCCTATGCTGCTGGTACATGTAGGGGCAATCCACCTCGACCCCTCACCACCTGAGCTGCTCTCTCCTGTCCTCCCTCCCTCCGAGGTGCTACTCGCCTCTCTCCCACCACTCCCCTCCGCCTCCGTTGGCCCTTGCCTCCATCTCCTCCACCATCATCATCATCATCCCCTCCCACCTCTCCCTCCAGCAGCTCTCCCGGATCTGTCAACCTCAGAAATGGATGCTCTGCCCAATACGCAGAGTACTCTGCGTCCATCCCTGCATCCTCTACCTCCGGCCACATGTCCCATGGTAATGGCATCATCTCTGCCAGCTGTGTCACGGCCTGATCATATGATAACAGCGGCCCGAACTGTACCTGATCTCTGACTGTACGGGCATACATGCCCGAGCCTCGCGGCATCCGCTGAATCCTGCTGAACTGTCTGCATACCCTGTCAACAAGCTGCCTCTCCAGAATATAGGGCATCCGCCCAATAAGATACCTACTCCTGAATGCATAGGGTAGCTCCACTGCGTCGTCATCCCACTCCTCGCACCCCAGGTACGGCCTCCAGATAACCATATCAATGTCATCTATGACGCGTCTCCAGTGCTCCAGTCGACCAATCCGAGGCTGTGACGTAATCATATCGTACAAATGCACAAATCTCCGTCCATGCCCTCTGCCTCTGAAGTGGATAGGTCGTGTTATAGGAAGGTGCTCATACGCCCACACCTGTAGGAGAGTCACTCCGCAGCCCAAGCCCACTGATCCGTGGTACACAAACTGATGCAGCTCATAGTACAAATGGGCCAGGACACATGGCCCCCATGCATATCTGGTGTGCTCTGTCATCAGTGTCTCCAATGCCCCTCCCCAGCCAACTGCCAATCCCCGTGTAGCTCTGTTTGGACATAAGAAACCACTGATGGCTCCTCCAATAACAGCTGGTAAAGCTAAACCTGTAGCGGTCATGGTATCCCATGCCACGTGACCTGCTCGCATCTCCAACCCGGGATCCTGGAATACCCGTCTCAGTGCCTCCCTGTCACCATCTCAATCATATGGAATCAACTCTCCATCGATCAGAATATGCAGAATCCTGTAGACGTCCTCAAGCGTCACTGTCATCTCACCCATAGGCAAGTGAAACGTGCAAGTCTCGGAGTGCCATCTCTCCGCCAGTGCAGTCAGCAAACCCATGTTTGCCTGAAACTCAGGCACATATAGCACATGTGTGAGACCCATCTCCTCAATAGAAATCATGTCCTGAATCGACAACTCTGGTCGCAACCTCTGAGTCGACGGGAATCTCTCCCGTGACTCCAACATAGGCAAATACTCCTGCAGTCAAAACAATCAATCATGTCAGTTATAGTGGCATTCACTGTTTATCACAAAATGCTACTTGCTATCTAAATGCATATGGTTATCTACCCTAGTGACACTCACTGTTCATCACAAAGTGTTGCTATCTATCCTAGTAGTACTCCCTATTCATCACAAAGTACTACGTGTGTGACATTCCCTGTTCATCACAAAGTGTTACTCACATTCGCACTCCCTGTTCATCACAAAGTGTTGCCTATCTTGGTGCTCCCTGTTCATCACAAAGTGCCTTGATCTATCCTAGTCATCCTAGAGGACCTGCTTGAGTGTATCCTCTCAGCAGCTTATCCAATCGACAGCGTATGTTCATCACAGAACTGCCGATTTGACCTCGAAGACCAAAACCATGCATTTTGACACACAAACGCGCTTTACACTCCTAAACGTGCTTATAGACTGCACAAACGCGCTTCTGCAACACAGACGCGCTTCCTGAACACATACGTGCCTATATCATGCACAAACGCGACTAGGGAATACAGACGCCTCTACATTTCACAAACACGTCCGTATTCAGCACAAACGCAGTTCCAGGCACAGACGCGCCTGGACCCGACACAGACGCGCCTGTCCGACACAGACGTGCCTGGCACTGACACAGACGCGGTTCCGCGTTTTTGCATATTTCAACTACCCTATTCCTAGCGCATTTATTGCTACTTAGCATGCATTAATGAAAAAACTTGAAATACGTGAAAGTAAGAGGAGGTTTTCGGGTACTTACCAGCTCTCCTGCATCTGCTGGTCGCTGGAATCGGCGAACTCGGTCAAATCTATGAATGAAAGCCATCGCTGCTGACTGGTGCTGCTCTTTTCTCGCTCTGCACTGTGATCTTGTAAGGGTGTGGATGACAATGAGGATGTCTTTTACCCGTGGTCTATCTTATAGCCTACCCTAGCCCTCGCCCTCATTTCCCGAGTCAGTATTCTTCTTTCTTATCGAGAGATTGTCTGCAATCTTTTCAGACATTTTCATCCAATCTCTCGAGGGGGCATATCATTCCCATTCTGGGGCAACTCTGTATCAGTTCATCTTATCTTTTTTGAAACAACGCGACAAGCCGCATTGTCTCAAAGAGGGGCAAAATGTAGACACCTAAAATTGTCATGTCTAATTAAATAAATATTTTATTTATTTAATTATCTAAGCCTAATTCTTCTATTAATTAAATGAATTTTTATTTATTTAATTAATTCATTTATCCTCTTCTAGCCTTATTTCTCATTTAAATAAATACATTTATTTATTTAAATTATCCCTTTCCTAAATTAAATAAATATTTTATTTATTTAATTGATCCCACTTCTTCTATTAATTAAATAAATCTTTATTTATTTAATTAATTCATTATCTTTTTCTACACATGACACATGTCATTCATCTCTTAATTCATACACTACCTACCCCTTTCATTATTTTACTATTTCCTTTACCTACCCTCTAATCCTAGCCGACCTCCTTTTTACACCTCTCAATCTTAACCCTCCATTTCTTATAGTGTCTTCTATTTAAGGAGATGCTTCCTTCATTATCAAACCCTAATGCCCTAATCACTCAGGCTAATGACCTAACTACTTGATCAATTGACTACACTACGATCCTACTTGCAACCACATTCCGTTCTTTGTTGAGCTCTTGTGCATATAAAATCTAAGAGCAAATATATCAAGCAAGATCAATGGAGATAGGAAGAATGGAGATCAAAACCCTATTGGACATGTGATGGTATAATCTTTGTGATTTTGAGTTATTTTGCATTGTCTTAGGTTATCTTCATATGTTATGGTGGATCTTTGTTGATTGTTAGGCTAGGGTTTAGTGGTTGGATTCATTTTAGCCTTTCAATATTGTTATTATTGTTATCCATTTTCACCATAAACACAAAACAATCTAAACATCATGATCTCATCATTGTCTAACTCGGTAATAGTTGCCCATTGAATAACTTATCCCCTTATTCATCATATTCTTTCTGTGTCTTTTACCGACATCTTTATACTCATCAAATCATACTTCTTAAGATATGGCAACATCATACTGAATTAGAAAATCAATTTCTTGACATCAATGACAAAATAATAATATTAAGACAGTAATCATCCTTAATCAGTTATATCCATAGTCATCAACAACCTTCTGAATATCCTTATTGAAATGCCAACAATCTCTCATTGTAATTGGAATGCCAACCTTCTTCTTGTTTGTTATAATGCCAACACGAACTTCTGCAAATTTGTGACTCATTATCTTGCACTTTCCCGTGTGGTTGTGTCTCCCAAACTTTGAGGAAAGATGTGCATTAGATATGTGTCCTCATACGCCACCTCTAAACAAGCTAAGTGAAATTATCATACATGGCCCCTAGGATCTCCTTTACCCCTATACTTTTCAAATTTGGGTGTTTCTAACCCTCGTGGAAAAGGTGGCATAAGCATGTTCCTATCAAAAGGATAGGGACAAATGTTGTTAAGTGAGAACTGATTGGTCTTCACACCACTGCTTAGTTGTTGAGCGATATTTTCTACTTGTTGCCTCGACATGTCTGTTTCTGAATGAGGAGGAGGAGGTGGAGGATTCGCTTGATGATTAGGGTCATAGAAAAAGTAGTCTCTACCTCCTCCACCATCGTGATGGCTATTTTTCTCAGATGTTTGTCGTATCTGTTTTGTATCAAATTTGGAGGGTAGTTTGGCACCCTCTTGAGCAAGTCCCAAGAAAGGAGCATTTGCATTGTT
This sequence comes from Cryptomeria japonica, assembly GCF_030272615.1. Taxonomy (NCBI): domain Eukaryota; kingdom Viridiplantae; phylum Streptophyta; class Pinopsida; order Cupressales; family Cupressaceae; genus Cryptomeria; species Cryptomeria japonica. Next base: position 622,561,016 of record NC_081415.1, read on the forward strand.
TCTAAGAATTTCATCAAAGAGTGTTGAATTTGGGATTATGTTGTGCTCTTTCTATGTCATCTGGAGTTGGAGTGTTGGGTTCTTCATCATTAGTGCCTCCTCCAAAGGCCTCATAAAAATCATTGAGGTTTTCCTCCTCCTCTTCAATTTTTGGTTGTCGATTGCTCATTGATCTTGTTTGAGCCATGTTTTTGAAAGGTGATGTTTGTGAAAGTGATTATGAGATGTTGATTAAATGTTTTGATGGAAGACAAGTTTTGTGAAATGTTTGGTGGAAGATAGATCTCTAATACTGAAGGTTGGATGTCAACAAAGTTCTTTGTGAATTGCTTTTGTGTTTTCCAACAATTTTGATGTGATGAGGTATAGCAAGGTTTGAGATGTGTTACAATCCAAGCTACCTAGTAATGAGAGGATGCACTCATAAACTAGTTTTAACCTATCTATATGCTTAGAAATGTCTCTTAGGATGATTGATCCTAGATGTAGAGACACTCTAAAATTATTTGTTGGTTGGGTTAAGCAATATCTGAAAGTACTAAGGACAAAAACATCTTTGTGTTTGAGAGTTGAATGGATTTGTGATGCTTGGATGTGAAATTGGGTAGGATACATGTCTTAATAAAATTCTTTCATTATGAAGGGGGTTTCTACTTCTTCCTCTCTTACAAGGGTTGGTGGTTCCCCTTGAGCTTCGTTGTATGTGATGCAGATTTGAGGAAAGAAAGAAGGATTGATCTTGCCCCCTTTTTTTTGTGATAATCAAAAGCTCTATACTAAGTGAAAGCTCTATTTCTCAAAGGCTCTTTGTCAAATTCGTTGGATTTGCCTTGAAGGTACAAGCACATATGATGCAAGAATACCCTATGTGAGAGAAATAGTTGTTTATTGATATAGAAAAATTTCCTTTTCTTGATTAAGGCTTTTGAACCAAGTTGTCTCTTCTTCAATTTGATCTTTTGATGAAGACTCCTTTTTCTCAAGATATGACTGATAATCATACAAACTGATACTTTGTTTCACTTGTTCATGTAGATTTTTTTTATCAATGTTGATGTATATTTGTTGGATGGATACTTGATTTCAATCATTTTAAATTTCTTTGACAAGAAAACATAGCAAGCACACAAGCACAATAATCTTGCCCCTTTTCAATAAAAGGCAAAACAGGTGTGGGTATAAATCAACCCAATCATGAACTTTTTTGACCCTTTACAAATGTATTTTATGTTCCCAAAGCCTAAAGTTAGCCCAAATTATTATTGGTCTGAAACAAGACGAAGACAACTCAAACACTTTTTATCCCTAAGGTCATAGCCAGTTGCGATATTTTCAGCCTACATCTTGATATTTCTTCGATTTTGGTACTACATACCTTATGTATATTGTCGTGGCAGGTAAGGATGTGATATACTAAGTCTTGCGCGAGCATAATAGATAGATGATCCCTATGATGGGGGAGTCACCACTTTCATCAACCTACAAGTAGCTTTTCAAAAAGCCCTGTTTCTACTCAAGGAAATATGTATGGTGATTATCTTGGGAGAAAAACCATCTATGCTCTTGCACTAAACTTTTCACAAATATCCTCAATCAATAGAATAGGTGGGCTTCTAAAATAAGAGGTGTCTAGTAATGTTCAATGTCTTTGGACGTAAGTTCATTCTGCAGTGACTCACTTAAGAGCCTTGTAACTTGTGGTGGGGCCAATATGTCCTTTCGGCAAGTTACATTGTAGGAACACCTACACCCAAGGTTACAACTTTCACTCTCACCTGATTTCTATAGCGGCTCGAAGGATTTACCGCACAAGGTCGTTCCCAAGAGTGATGTGTCTCTTGGCAGGCCTCTCTTAAAAATAGAAAATTTAGAGTGTTACTAACACTTTTCTCTTGCACCTAGGACCATGAGAGCCAAGGGAGAGGATAGTGTGTGTTAGAAATGGGACCACTCTACAGATTTTGCACAAGCATGCCAATCACAAAAAAACACTTGTTCTTTTTAGCCTTTTATTGCAATATGATCTATTTGCTATTTGGAGATGTTGCTCCAACAGACATGATGTTCTTTTTTAATTCCACAAAGCAATTTGTTTTCTAACTAGGAAAGTGAAATCATGGTCAACAAAATGAAAGTACATTTGCTTCAAGTAAAATCGCTTTGTAAACAAAATGGACAAGTTTTGATTGTTCTTTTTAACTTGCAAGTAAAAGATTGATTGTGAATTTTATCCTTGCAAGAAATGAAAGATTGTTGGTTCTTTTTAAGCCCAAATTGAAATGTTTTTCCCTAACTTGCAAGAAAGAAAAATTGTTTGATTTGTTGTTCTTTTTAACTTACAATAAGATTCTTTTTAAGCCTAAATGAAGGTGTGGTTGATTTTTAGCCCACAATAAAAGATGAGATTCGTTTTAAACAAAAGGAAAATGAATTCTTTTTACCCAACTTTAAAAAGCTAGAAAGAAATTAAATTTTCCTATTTCTAACTCCTTGAATCCTGCAAGAAATCGTTAGTAACCTGCAAGAAGAAAAATTAGTGAAATAAAAATCCTTTGGTGGGCTTCCACAAGCCTAAGTTTAAATTTTTGGTTACAAAATTTTTATTTTTATTTTTTGTTTGTTTAGCTCTTTGTTACAAAAGCACTATTCTCTGAGAACATAGAAGCACTACTTCGGACAAAAGCATTAAAGTACTGACAAACACACAAAACAACTAACAAAAATGCTAAAATATGAACAACAACACTAATTTAACAAGTTTACCAAAATTAACAGGCTGATAGACAGAGAGCGCAAAAGCGCTAGATTATTACAAAAGCGTTATTAAATGAACGAAAGTGCTAAAACTATGACTAAAGCGCTAAACCTATAGAAAAAGCGCTAAACCTCGGACGAAAGCCCTGAAAAATCATCTGTTGATAATGCCAAAACGCGAGACAAAAGCGCTAAAGTGCAACCTATGTGAAAATTATAAGAAAAACACAAAAAGTTAGATTGGAACATATCATAAGGTTGCATGTTCAATTCACATCGGGTTCACCAAATGATGCACACTAAAAAAAAGGCACAAGACAAGTTCAAACATTAGTGTGTTAGTGATAATCAAAATGAAACACAAATGAACTTATGAACCTGAACATGCATATCAAGAAAGATATAAAGCATACAAGAAGAAGCATACACAAACAAAAGAGAGAAAGAAAACCCCCTAAGATGCTCCCCAAAATGCTCATAGTTACTCATCCCTTGTTCCTCTCCTCTCCAAGTCCCACATGAGTGTAGCTCTTAGCTTTTTGCACTATTCATGGATGTCTTATGAAGATTCAAGATGTTTATGAAAATGAGAACAAATGCCTATGCAAGTGTAAATAAGTTACTATGAGAAAGCACCTAATTAGTCTATGTAAATTTTAGTAAAATAACAATGCTAATGCTTCTAAAATGCTCCCTTAAAATGACTATAAGTTTGATGCATAAATACTTCTCCTCTTTTCAAAATGAGGAATAAGAACTCTATTTATAGGGAAAATAGAGAAATGGATGGT